>NC_048545.1:804476-1104476 GCF_902806685.2 Maniola hyperantus | reverse complement strand
GTGATGGCAATAGGGGTATGAGGAGGGGGGACGCCCCGCTCGTCCGCACCGGATTAGCGCTGGGGCTGTGCGGGTGTACGAGGCCTTATCACCCCGATTGCCATCTCGACCTGTCGGGTACTGTAGTATAATACATGAACAGAATGTCATATCTACCCGCTACCGTAAAGTCGACACCGGGTAAGTTCATATAGGAAACAGCAAAGTATCCTCGCACTCAGAAACAAATCTAGGTTCATCAGCACATCCTCGATCTAGATTCTAATTCCGCAGCGAGGAGTGAGGGCCTGAGATAACCCCTATTATCTTGTTGCAAGCGGACGTCAGTGTCTTTGTCTACATTCCTATTTCATTTACTTGCCTAGGTACTAGGTCAACTAGGTGTGATTCACGAATTCTTCTGAGAAGTGTAGTGTACACAGAGAATTCAACCCCAAGAGTAGGTACGCATGTACAAGGTTTTGCATGAAAACAAAATCGTAAAATTGATATTTTATCGTGCAAAATGTCTAAAAAAAACTCGAGTACGGAACCCTCGATGCGCGAGTCTGACTCGCACTTGGCCGGTTTTTCAACGGGATGCATCATTAACATCATGCAAGCACAGATGATGGCCGAGACTTCCTAGTTCCTAGAATTGGTTTTTTGAAAACGCCGTAGGATCTACTCGTGTGGTAGGAACTCTTTGATTTTCCGGAACAAAAAGTACCTATATCCCGTTGTTTTGGATGTAATCAATGTTCAGTTTCAGATGTTGTATGTTACCTACATATGAAAATCTTGAAACAATACCTACTTATACCAAACATCCATTCGATATTTACTAAACAATATCATTATTTTATTGATTCAATCACGTGAAAAGAATTTTCACTTACATTTTGTTAGTGATCTCAGTGCCGGTTAACAAGCTGTACCTGCCTACAACCAATAAGGAATATCCCTAGTCTAGGGAGATGAAGTGTTTAATGGTTCTAGTGCTACTTTTCGGTAAGCTTTCCCAGGGTTTTTCAAAGCTAGCCATATTTTTCTACTAAAAGAGTTCCCACAGGATTAAAAAAACCTAAACCCGCGAGATAAAGTCAGACTCGCGCTGCATCGAGGGTTCTGTAGGTACTAAAGTCGTATTTTTCGACATTTTGCAATGACTTCATACAAGTCATTGACATTTTGCACAATAAATCAAAAACTATCCCGACTATATGTTTGTTATTCCTTCACGCAAAAACTACAGGATGGATTTGGCTGAAATTTGGAATGAAGATAGATTATACCCTGGATTAACACATAGGCTACTTTTTATCCCGGAAAATCAAAGAGTTCCCGCGGGATTTTGAAAAACGTAAATCCACGCGGATGAAGTCGCGGGCATCGGCTAGTTATGCATAAAAATAAATAAAATCTATTTTAGAATGTACAAGTAAAACCCTTTCATATTTAACCCCACTTGGTATAGTTATCTACTTAACTTTGAAAATTGAAAATACCTACTTATATTAGTTCATGAACACATTTTAATTTGTTTCTGTGATGTAACCACAAATTCACGATTTTCGGATTTTTTCTTTTACTTGTGCTATATAAGACCTACCTATCTACGAAATTTCATGATTCTAGGTCAACGGGAGGTACCCTATAGGTTTTCTTGACAGACACGACGGACAGACGAACAAACAACAAAGTGATCCTATAAACGTTCCTTTTTTCCTTTTGAGGTACGGAACCTTAAAAAAGTTGGTACCTACCTACAGAAGAAAACTTAAACTTTTTTCCAAGAAAGCTCGGCGTAAGCACGGCTGTGAAGGCAATCAGTAGAAGTGCACTCGTGTCTAGCTGAGCCTAGTTCTAGCTCTAGCTAAACTCTTCGGCTCTAGGTCAACACTCAAGAGCAAGGTCGACAGTCGAGGGCCGAGGCTGTATAGCTAAGTACATAACTACCTACGTTGCGACTTGCAACTTGAAACGTGAAAACTTTCTTTGTCTCAGGTTTCTCTGACTAAAGGTACCGATTTAATTTTTAAAAGCTTTAACTTTGTTCATCTTTGGTTTGTAGATTTTGCATCATCAATTCAACAGTTCTACGGCCCGATTTGGAGCTACGATGGTATGGTTTTGCTTTTGTTTATTTCTGATTGCACTAAAATATTGATAACTAGCTTATGCTCGCGACGTCTTCCGCGTGGGCTACACAAATTTCAAACCCCTATTTCACCCCCTTCGGGGTTGAATTTTCAAAAATCCTTTCTTAGCGGATGCCTACGTCATAATACCTTTCTGCATGCCAAATTTCAGCCCGATCCGTCCAGTAGTTTGAGCTGTGCGTTGATAGATCAGTCAGCTAGACACCTTTTCCTTTTATATATTTAGAGAAGTGCAGTATGCGCATAGAACGCAAATCGTAATAAAAATGGGGCGCGCTTACCTAGACGGTGCCTTTCTTTTCAAGTTCTCAATAATGTAAGTGGCGGGGAAAACGGAAAATAAAACCACCCAGCTAATACAAATCTTAATATTTATGTAGACGAGACCGCCTGGCCGGGAGGGTTGTGCAAGAAAGGGGGTAAACGACAATCTCCAATAGACATAAGGACTAGTGACGTCATCAGTGACTTCGAGAGGCGGTTCATCAAGCACGGAAGCCTCAAGTTCACAGGATACGACGGAGTGTTGATGACCGGGATCAATAACGGGCATACCAGTAAGCTTTCTCAGTAGTTTTAATTAGTTTAGCTATGCCCACGACTTCGCCCGCGTAAACTATTTCAACAACGGCAAATCTGCTGTGTTTATCAAATCAGTCCGAAAGTGTGACACCCTGCGCACCATATTATAATAACGTAATTCTACTTTTTAATTCAATTAATGTAATTGACTTATATTTTTGTTTTCTAGGTTCTTATAATTTATATTAATACATTTTTGTTTTGTATAATAACTAACACAATAACACGTAAGTACTTTATTTGGTGTTCGATTTTTAACAAATTTTTAGTTCTCTATGTTCTTTTATTATAGTATAGGTATTGTTTAATAGTGTGTCCGTTACTAACTTCGTACACGTCCATTACTAATAACTGCATTTGTACACACTTTTTTTGGAGAGTGACTAGTTTTATTCATGGCTTGTATTGTATTACTTTATCAATTATTGTCATAATCTGTTTTGTGTGTCCAATAAATAAAAATAAAATAAAAACCCCCCTTATGGGTTGAATTTTTAAAAATCCTTTCTTAGCGGATGCCTACGTCATAATGCGCAGACAATTTTTTGCATGTTTAATATAGTTGAAGACCTGGTAATCTATAGGCTACTTTTTTATAAATTCAGATACAAGTTAGGCCTTGACTGCAATCTCACCTGGTGGTAAGTGATGATGCAGTCTAAGATGAAAGCGGGCTAACCTGTAAAGGGGTATGGCAGTTTATTTTTCATTAAACCCACACCAGTTTCTACACAGCATCGTACCGGAACGCTAATCGCTTGGCGGCATGGCTTTGCCGGTAGGGTGGCACATCCGACCCTATCGGCAAAGCCTTGCCGCCAAGCGATATATACCGGGTCATTCCACCAGACAATATATACCGGGTTAACATAACAAACGGTTCCATGCATTTTTTCACAGCTTTGTCCTTCAATCACGCAGCGATAAATCAACGGATTCACATGATTAAATAGGTTGTTACTGAAAAAGATCGGGGTTCCTCTGATAATAGATTTACTTCAAAAATCTGGAGGGAAGGAATATAAATTTAGCCGAACAATTGTCCACAGTTCAGTTCAGCACGGAAGGTGAAAAGAGCATGCACCCAACGATCACGGGAGGTCCTCTGAAGTACCGCTACAGACTCGAACAGCTACACTTCCACTGGCTCTCCGAACACTCGATAAATGGCGTCAAGTAGGTATAATACCCGTTTTTCTCTTTTGAAGTTTGGTGATGGAAGAAGCTGCTAAATAGGGTTGTCATTCTTCGTCATTAATACATCTTGGTAGAAACAACATCGACAAGGATGCTGACAGAAGAATACAGCTGGGCTGTATTCGTCGATACCCGAAAGCCTAAAGACGAAAGTCTTTAATGAGTGTGTCCTACCGGTGATGACTTATGGCGCTGAGACGGGGACACTGACAGCTGTTGGCCTTGTCCACAAGTTCAAAGTCGCATGCTATGGAGCGGGCTATGTTGGGTATCTCTCTGAGGGACAAAATCCGTAACGAGGAAATCCGTAGGAGGACCAGAGTGACCGACATAGCTCAACGAATTAGCCAGCTGAAGTGGCAGTGGACAGACCACGTCTGCCGCAGAATGAATCTACCACTGCACTGGGCAGTGGTAGATTCATTCGATGATTCAAAAGTAGGTAGGTACTTGTACAAATTTATTTGAATAAAAAATATTTCTATTCTATTTCAGATATCCCATGGAAATTCACTTCGTGCACGTCCGGTCAGATCTGAAGGTTGCTGAAGCTTTACAGCGGAGAGACGGCCTGGCCATTGTGTCCGTGTTTTGTAATGTAAGTTAAGCGTAACCCAATTACAGCTCTAAGTTTCTACAACCGCACCACACGCCACCGCAAGCAATTTCACCCTCGCCACATGGGTGCCTGGTGCACTTCGACTGCCCGTTCTGCCAGATCTTTTTTTCCACGTACATGCCCACTGTGGAATCAACTCCCTTCGGCGGTGGTTCCATTAGATTACAACACGAGGTTATTCAAGGGGTCGACCAACAAATTCCTGAAAGACCGGCAACGCATTGGTGGTTCCTCTGGTACTGCAAATGTTCATGGGCAGCGGTAATCTCATAACATCAGGTGACCTGCCTGCTCGTTTGCTCGCTATTTTTATTTAAAAAAATTAAATATTTTTTTAACTTTTTTATTTTTGACCATAATTTTAGCTAGACAGAACAGTCGGAGCAACAACAGCAAAAACCCTGATATTTCTTAAACGGCTGAAATATTGTGAAAAGGTACCTAGTCGGTAATCATCTTGTCATTTAATGAACCTCCAACCTTCTCCATTATCACGATAAACACTACTTATCCACAAAAATTCAGCCTTTCAGGAATTTTCAGAATATTTTGCAGTTTTTGTACCCACCACTGGGACAAATTCAATCATGAATCTTACATGGAATCGAAAACATGAAAATAATAAGATGTTTCCAGGTCCAAGCAGAACTAAGCGACTCTCAAAAGGAGGCATCTGAAGAGCTGATGCAGTACATCCCTCAATTGCTTAGAATTGGTGATAGACTCAGCGGTGTCCTTCTGGATTTAAGGTACCTACCTAACTGCTATACTTACCGTAAACCTTTGGCATGTTTTGTAAATGAGGAGATCCGTTGGAGAACCAGAGTAGCATACCTAGCTCAACGGGTTGCGAAACTGAAGTGATGAGAATTGAGAATGATGACCTTGTACCAGAAAGCACAGCGTTGGAAGACTAATTGGACTATAGGATTAAGTATTATCCATTGTTCAATTATTGCATAATCACGTCAATTGTTTAACTTCCATCTATTACCTACCTACTAGATAGCTAATTTCCTAATTCCCAAGCAGTTATGTTTTTGGACAGTACCTACCTAATGATTATGATTTATGATTAATGACCGTCGGAGCAGATTAAGGCACTTAATACTTAACTTAAGGCACTTGTCCATCCTCCGACGAGGAAGCGACTAGCCCAGCAACCGATGCGAATAACCTCCCGTCGCACTAGCATCGTCATCATCATCAACCGATCGACGTCCACAGCTGGACATAGGTTTCTTGTAGGGACTTCCACACGCCACGGTTTTGCGCCACCTGAATCCAGCGGCTCCCTGCGACTCGTCTGATGTCGTCCGTCCACCTAGCGGGGGGTCTTCCAAAACTGCGACTTCCGGTGCGAGGTCGCCATTCCAGCACCTTGGGACCCCAACGTCTATCGGTTTTACGAACTATGTGCGCTGTCCATTGCCACTTCAGCTTCGCAACCCGCACTCGCACAAAACTATCCCAACTACACAACGCTTCTCGTTCTAGTTTTTAGCTCAACTCGTTTCTCGCTAAGTAATCGTCGGCGGTGGGGCGAGTGCCCTATTGCATATTGTCTCAATTTAGGGCCTCTCAAGCTCAACAACTACCGTACTTATCTTTGCAGGATTTGCATAATACTTATACTAAATCCAGTTCTATGCACATTGCCTATTGTTTCAGGAGGACAATTCCTATCATTGCAGATATTGAGTAACAGGTGATGTAAAAATGTGCAGTTATTTTCCAGGAAGCTGCTAAGTCCACAGAAGGATTCGTACTTCACGTACCTCGGTTCCCTCACCTCGCCGGAGTGCAACGAGGTGGTCGTATGGATCATATTCGACAAGCCCATTTACATATCTGACGCTCACGTAAGTTACAGTTTGTGTCACGTTAAAGCGACTATCTAGCTCAATTAAAGCAATGTTAAGGTCTAGGTTGGAGTCTTTTATCTAGAAGACGCCTATTCACGCCTTAGAGGTAGGTACTTACTGTTGGCGCATCACGCCGGGTTTGGGGGGGTTTTTGGCCTTTCAAACACTCGTTTGCATTGCTCAAGAGTTTAATTAAAATTAGCTTAGTTCACATTGGAGAATGTTTTATAATATCCTTTTAACAATTATTAGGGAAAAAACAAAAGGTGTCAAATTAAAGACGTCACTGTCACCCCGCCACAGAGCAAGGTACGTTCCTGTGTGCGCGCACACTTACTTAAGTCAAGTCCATACCTGGCAGGAAACATGGGCGCCGCCGAAAGGGTATTTTGCTCCACATCTAAGCGGTTCGGTATTAGAAATAGTCGACTACTTAAGCAGAAACATTTCGAGCGTGTAAATTGGATGTCGACTACAAAGGAGTGCCAACGCTCACGATTTCGAGTTTCTACCTTCATAATTCTACTACACAACAGCAAGAAACCATAATATGAGCGTTGATATCCTTAGACCTTAGATATAGGTCGGTCGGTAAGGTATATTGCGTCGGTGTTGTAAAACGCCGAAAGCAGTTTCGGCTGCGTAAGTGATAGATCGCCAATAATGAAATTCTTCGGGCGCGGTAAGTAATACATCGAGTTGGTAATCGTTGAATAGGCTACTTGACAATTTTTTTAAGTTGGTCTTAAATGGTTAATATTTGTCCTATTATATCAAAAAAATTAACACTATATTTTTTTGCGCCCTAAAAACCGTAAAACTTTAATTTAAAAAAATATTTTTCTTAGACAGGTGAAAACACTGTCGGCCATGTTTGGCCGATAGATTATCTGTGCTCTGACGTCATGCATTTGTAAACAACAGTATAACCACAGGGTTATACTGTTGTTAACCACAGGGTTATACTGTTGTTTACAAATGCATGACGTCAGAGCACAGATAATCTATCGGCCAAACATGGCCGACAGTGTTTTCACCTGTCTAAGAAAAATATTTTTTTAAATTAAAGTTTTACGGTTTTTAGGGCGCAAAAAAATATAGTGTTAATTTTTTTGATATAATAGGACAAATATTAACCATTTAAGACCAACTTAAAAAAATTGTCAAGTAGCCTATTGGTAGGCGTTTTGCAGTACCGCCTGTTCGACAAGGCGGGCGTAGGGCGGCACAACTCTAGGAGCCTGCAAAAGCTGCGCCACCACCTGGTGTTCCAGCCGCCCAAGGCCATCGTCGCCACGCCGCGGGTCATTGCTGTTATCACAGATGCGTTCAACGTTGTCAAGACGTTCTTCAGGAATATTACCAGGCAAGTGTCCTATAGCTGCTCTGTCTCGTTCACCCGTGAGGTTATACGTAGGTAATAGTTCCAGCAGGCTGAAACGATTCTTATCATTTCAACATCATGATCAACCCATCACCGGCCCACTACCGAGCACTGGTCTCCTTTGTGGATTGGTAGACTTCTCGGTAGAACTCTCAGGCAAGCAGGTTACTTCACAATGTTTTCCTTGACCGTTAAAGTAGGTGGTATTTAATTAGGTACCACTTAGTTTGTCCTTCAATATCACTGCAACAGAACAACGTATCAACGAGATTTTTTGCATTGATATATTTGTGTGCGAAGTGAAGAAATGCGAGCCGCAATGATGACCCGGTTTTGCCTTAATTATTCAGATGTGGGTATTTTCCAAAGCGTCCTCGCGGTGCCTTTTTCCACAGCCGCGAGAACTCTTTTTGAAAGAAACGTAAGAGTATTATGTACTAAGTTAAGATAGAGAGAAGTGTAATTTGGTTATTATGGATCTGACATAGTCACATAGTGATTAAAAGATCCCAAAATATTCAGAATTAAAAAAAAGATCTTAATGCTCAATTTATACTGAAAGGGAATGGAAGCGAATTTCTAAAATATTACGTAGCATATTAACTTCTATCTTCACTACGTATAACACAAATTACTTGCCCATGAAAAAATCGCGGGAATTCCGGAGACTTCGCGGGAATTTTCTTTCTCGGTAGAAATTAGTGCTTTACATTGTGGAGATAGAAGTCAATATGCTATGTAATATTTTCTTGCTTTCCTTTCAGTGTAAATTAAGCCTGTCGCTTGTCGAAGCCTGACGAAGTCGCGGGCATTATCTAGTAGGTACTGTATGTATAAATATTTTAATATTTTTCTGTTTTTACAGATTTATGACGAAGATTTGAGAAAACTCAAATTAGATCTTGACATCAAGGTGTTCGAGGTATTAGCGTCATAAACAGGAACCAGGAATAATGTTTTTATGCCAAAGAATTTTTGTAAATAAAACAATTTGTACAAAGCAATTGTATTTTTGATAATATTAACAACCATCTCTATACACACATCCACACAGACCACAAATTACCGTAATTTATAGGAAACTATTTTTACAAAACAGAAGTAAAAGTCGATTTTTCTACAATTATAGATTACTAGATGATGCCCGCGACTTCGTCCGCGTGGATTTAGGTTTTTAAAAATCCCGTGGGAACTCTTTGATTTTCCGGGATAAAAAGTAGCCTATGTCCTTCCCCGGGATGCAAGCTATCGCTGTACCAAATTTCGTCAAAGTCGGTTGAACGGATGGACCGTGAAAGGCTAGCAGACAGACAGATAGACAGACAGACAGACAGACGGACAGACAGACAGACACACTTTCGCATTTATAATATTAGTATGGATTTTCCTATCCTCACTTCGATGAAAGTGTTGGGATGACATAAGTAGGTACAGTACGCGGCAGAAAATAATGTACAACGACCTTTAGAAAGAGATATCGGTTTTGTAGAGCATTGTCTTTGTCGCTGAAACCGACAAAATGTCACATAGGTATGAGTGACAGAAACATCAATGCTCTACAAAGCCGAAATGTCATTCTAAAGGCAAGCATGGCTAATTCTGTCGCACCTAAAGGTATATCGCATAACCGAGTAGGCCCGCGGAGTGGAGCGGTGCAGTGCGGGAGGGTGACAGTAGTCACAAGTTGACGAATCACTGAGCTCTCGCGTCACGTCATCACACCCCTCCCGCACCGCTAAACTACCGCAGGAACCTACTCAGTTATGCGTCATGCCTCTAAATTAAATTAACAGGCCTAAATCTAGTGTTATTCTTTTCTGCAGGGAGCATTATGAAAGGGACGACAATTTCAGACGTCATTTTAGTTTAGAGATTGTGTTAGATTAGTAACACAGTACGTCTAAGCACGTTCTTTATAAGTAAAAATATGTACACAATAATAACATAGTAAAGGTGCAAACAAACTAATGTGTTGTGGTGTGTCAGAAGTCAGAACTCAGTAGGGCGATTTTGTAAAACTGCATCAATCATTATTACAATCTCAATTGTTGTGATTGGCTGAATTTGTGCTGTTCTTGTTGCAACAATGCATTGTAGCCAATAGTGAGCCAGCGTCAACCAATCAGAGGTGATTGCGGTCATGACATTGTAGCTGTCATTCTACCGCTATCGCGCAGCGCAGCGCATCCCTCTCTTTCCGCGACCATCGATCTAACAGAGCGCGCTGATGCCTCGAGACTCGAGAGCCAATGCAATAATAAACACGTTTGCACGTCCGTAAATCAGTGACCGATTTTTGTCGGCAAGAAATGAAGTATACAGATTGCAATATTGATGTCCACCAGTGGTAAATTAAAACTACCTGACTATTCATAAGTACTTGTAAAAAGTTTACATGAATAAAAAAACATTCTATTCTATTCTGTCCTACAAAAAGTCGGTCAAAAATCTATGATAAAAGTAGGCGAAATTATCGAACCAACAAAAAATCAGACGTGGACGGAGCGTCTTATTACTCTTAGTACTCACGCCATAAGTCTCGCAAATTGCTAATGCGCACTAGCACAGCACTAGACTGAAGTTTCGAGCTGATGGTATATTTTTATTTGGGCTGACGTCAAAATTACTTCATTTCGATGTTGACGAGACATGGATCCAGCGCAATAATAATTTGCGGGACTTATAACGTTAGCACCGAAACAATTCAGCGTCAAAGTAAAATTAGGAAGTTCATCCTTATATTTACAACCAGCGCTTCAGTGCAGCGCTTTAAACTTATGGAAATTAAATCAATGGTACTTCAGTATAATTATGCATTTTGCCCTGACTATAATATAATCTTGTTTCGACACTAGAATTCTATAAACGTTGACCAGATGTGAATCTCGCCAACATTTACAGAATTCGAATGACGTGTCCACGTCAGACTAGTGTTTGTGTGTGTGATTTTTATGTATAATGTTCAACCCCAATCACCCTCTTGTCACATCACGAAATGCCTTTGCACTTTAATACTCGATTTCACTCACGCCACATACACGCACAAATGAAAGTGAAACCGGTGAGTGAAATCACCGGATACCGGATCAATATTACACTGGATCGGAGCTATCACGTGTCAAACTACATGTCACCAAAGCATTGCAGTTTGGTGCAGAATTTGAGTAAAATATTAAATTAATCTCATTGGTCCTATACATTTTGAATCTTTCACTCCATCCAGTGTAATAATTGATCTGGGGTGAAACCACTATTGAATACTTTAATTATATTATTATCTATTACCATACTATAAGCAGGGTTGGCAATGTTTTACACATTTGTTGAAAAAAAAAACAGTTTTAAACAAATGTTTTGTTTTTTAACAATTTTTTCCCAACCCTGACTATAAGGCATTTGGTCAACATTGATGTTAGAGACGATATGTCGATAAAGGGAATAAATATACTTTATGGTAGGAATAGGCTCCCATTGGCAACAAAGGTACAATACGCGGCAGAAAGTAATGTACATCGGCCTTTAGAATGACATTTCGGCTTTGTAGAGCGTTGTTTCTGTCACTCATACCTATATAACGCTTTGTCGCTCTCAATGACAGGGACAACTGTCTACAAATCTGCTATCTTCTTCTAAATCATGTACATTACTTTAGGCCGCGTACTGTAAAAATAAATAGTAAGTAAGTAAATGGCCCCGATTCTCCAGTCTCTCTCTAAACTAAATTTAAAATATCTGCATCCTTTTCTTTTTACTAATGCTAAAAAAGGAACGGTACATGAGTTTCACATTTAAAGACTCTAAATTTTAGTGCACAATACAAATTTAAACAGTAGGTTCGCGAGTGCGTGCTAAAATCACGGGTTTTACCATCTAAAAATTAAATTTAGAAATGTCAAACTGCTTCTGTCCTTTTCATATTACAATAGTAAGAAGAGGGTGCGAATACTCTAAAATTAGGTTGTGCTTAGAATCGGTGCCAATATCAGCGTAATATGGACCTTATACGGTAAGTAACAAAATACATTTTTCAATTAACAAAAAATGCGATAAGCGTTTATGCTCAAAAATGTTCGGATGTACAGTGTGCCAAGACTTTCTTGGCACTTGAATGATATTGTCAGGGGGGCGCTGTCGGAGAACAAAGGCTTAGAATATTCAAACAAGAACAAAGGGGACGGTTGACGGCAACGTTAGTTCCGATTTTCGCCACGCGCCAAGATTGCCTTGTCGCAATGTAGGAATATCAATCCACAGACCTCCCTCATTTTCAAGTTACCAAATACCTTTTTTACTAGAAAATATACACTAATGCCTGACACACAGCGTTCGATGGCAGTGCGACACGACGACAACGTTGCCACATTGAGTCCATGGTCACTCCAAGTCGGGCGAGAACGCATGCTGTTTCAACCAACACTTACGGGTGGGACACACTCAAGAGTGAGATGGCCGATGTTTTAACAATGCAAATCAACGCTTGGTATTACGTTATTTTTGGAAAAAATAGTCAGGACATTTGAAATTATTTAAAGAGTGCAATAAAGTTGTTAATTTTTCAATTTTCTAATTTCTTACAAAATTTTACTAGTTGGACTTCCTCTTTGGCGTCTAGTAGTTGGGTCAATTTATTTTTGATATTATTTTAACGTGTGGCGGTTGCAACTAGATGGCGCTATTCAATCGATAACATTTCATGACTTAGTACCGAACAAATGTACCGCCGACAGTAATCGCACTAACAGAGTTTTCTGGACTACATTAAGAAGTAAAGATACAACCGTCGCGTCGGCCCAGCTGGCGCTACCGAGCAAACCAAGCGCTCGGAGGGAAATCTCCCTTTGGTACGGTCGAGCCTGCACACCGCAAAGCCAAAGTCAAAGTCAAATGATTTATTCAAAATAGGTAATAAATTACTCTTTTTGATGGTTAGATGTTGGATTTCTAAGATATAGTGGTGATAATTATTACGCAAACTTAAAACTAAAGCTACGAGGGTTCCAAACGCGCCCAGGTCTGAGAAGAGCCCACAACAAACTCCCGTACGAACGTAGGTAGAGTCGATAATTATTTGGCAGTGAAAAATGCTCTGCGCTGCGCCTCGCCAGATATGGCCTTTATTTTACAAACCGTACGCGCGCATTCAATGTGACGTCATGCCGGCTTCCATCGCACTTTGTGTGTCAGCCTTAATTTAATACCTAACTCGTACGCGATGTATTTGACTGACTGACTAACTCCTTTAGCCGTTTCTCGATGTACTGCACCCTAGTCACTAGTTTGTCCTTTGGATTGAACTCCGTGTATGGAATCTCTAATACTTTGAAGCCCTGGAAATAGAGATTCTAACTATTAATCTATACTAATATTATAAACAGGTAAAATTTGTTCTGTATGGCGGTCATTTTAAATATGGTTGAAAGTAACGTTAGCGCGAAACTTTAAACCTATGGCAGTAACTACTCTGTACTTTAAAAACCTCGAAAAATTGGCGGCCTCAACATAGATGTTCTGTTTGGCGGCCTTTTTTACACAAAAGGAAGTTCGACTTAGAGCTTTTAATGATTAATCTGTGACACTAACTAATTAACTAATTGGTACATTAGAACACCTCGATACAAGGTGGCGACCTAATAATTTTTTTTTACAAAAAAAATAAAATCCGACTTCAATACACAAGCATTAAAAATTAAAAAATAATTTAATTAAATTAAAAAATTACTTGCTTTAACGGTGAAGGAAAACATCGTGAGGAAACCTGCATGCCTGAGTGTTCTCCATTAATGCTATCAAAGGTGTGTCAAGTCTACCAATCCGCACTTGGCCAGCGTGGTAGACTATGGCCGAAACCCTTTCCACTGTGAGAGGAGACCCGTGCTCTGTAGTGAGCCGGCGATGGGTTGATCATGATGATGATGATGTTTACCTTCAGTTCCAGTAGCCTGCTGTACAAGTTGTTGACTCCGAGCGGCAGTTGCACCTTCCTCGTGAGGTCGTGGTAGTCCAGCCCTAACACTGCAATCCTGTGCACACTGGGAACAGGCAGACTATCAGTTAGAGCCCTCGCCCACGGCGACTTTTTGTAGCGATGCTGTCGCGCGTTTACTAAACGCACGCCAGCATCACTACTAACCCGTGTTAGTCGCATTTGCAACGTGCTACTGCATCGCGACTGCATCGATGCAAACGCGCGACTTTGTCGGATGACATCGGGGGAAGAACGGAGGGAGGGTGGCGCGTGAATAGAGAACCGAGCATCAGTGCAACATTTTTTCTCGTTTGCATCGACACAGAAGCGCGACAATATCGCGTTTGCATCGCGACTGAATCTGAGACCGTGGGCGAGGGCACACAGCTAGCGACCGCTTCGCGACTGTATCGATGCGGACGCGCGACAGCATCGCTACTGTATCGCTACAAAAAGTCGCCGTGGGCGAGGGCCCTTAGCGTTGAAAGAATCCGGTATTTGACAACTAGTCAAATCAGTATCTTTTTTCCATTAAAAAAATTCAGTACCACCAGATTTTAAATTAGCAAGGTTTCCACTTGGACGAACTGAAGCTTTAAAACGAAACAGTAAATGTGGCTAATGCCATTGCACGCAATCTCTAAACTAAAATGGCACGTCTAAATCTATTGCTATCCCTTTCATGTTGCTTGCGGAAAACGATAGCACTAGATTAAGACCTGTTAATTTAGTTTAGTTAAGAGATTGTGTACAAGAGAATCGGCCCCAATGTATATTTATTTAAACGTAACTCTGAAGTGTTTACAGAATTACTCACTCTTTTCTGTTAGCTGCTTTTTCTAAAGGCACTGGATGACATTTTGAATCGACAGCAAACTCAGCATCTGTAAAATTTTAAATGAGATTAGTAGGTCAAGCGGAGTATCATATCCTCATGATCAACCCATCGCCGGCTCACTACTGAGCATGGTGAGGTGATTACGTTAAACGTTGCAGTAGCGACAGCAACGCGACAGCAGTAGCAATGCGACAGTTCATTTGCTGTCTCTCTTCTTCTTCTTATTTTGCTTTGTGGCTATTGCTGTCTCTCTCTGGACGTTTGACAGCAATGATCGCGAGATTTACGCCTGTCGCGAGACACGTAATCACCCCTCGGGTCTCCTCTCAAAAAGAGAAGGGTTTAGGCATAGTCTACCATGCTGGCCAAGTGCGGATTGGTAGACTTTACACAACGTCGAAAGCATTATTCTCAGGATTTTTCGACGACCTCCCTGGCGCAGTAGTAAGCACTGTGGTCTTATTAGTGGGAGGTCCCGGGTTCGATTCCTGGCAGGAATTTGGAATTTTATAATTACTAAATTTCTGGTCTAGTAGGAGGCTTCGGCCGTGGCTAGCAGTGGCCGCCTTTAACTACACCCCTGCAAAAATCACGTCGATCCGTTGCTCCGTTGCAACGTGATTGAAGGACAAACCAACAAACTTTTGCATTTATAATAAGGGTACTTAAACTTATAGATACAGAAAATTACAGATATTTTGTATCTGTACTCCGCAAAGACGTTTAAATAAATAGCGACTGTTTTCATGACTCAATAAAGTTCAATTCAGTTTGCACAGCACTACAGTCTAAAATTTAACAAATGCCTCTCTTTCTATCGCGTAAACTCTTATTTCATACATCTCTCTCTCTCTTTCTTTCTTATGAGATATGCTAATATGCACTTACCATAAATAAATCCCATACCAGATTGGCACTCTCGCCTCAGAAACGTCTCAGCCGAAACTAAGCTCTTGAATGTAT
This sequence comes from Maniola hyperantus, assembly GCF_902806685.2. Taxonomy (NCBI): domain Eukaryota; kingdom Metazoa; phylum Arthropoda; class Insecta; order Lepidoptera; family Nymphalidae; genus Maniola; species Maniola hyperantus. The sequence continues at coordinate 1,088,922 of NC_048545.1, read as the reverse complement.
CCATAATACTTTGCACATAGAGCGCTTTTTCCTTTGTATACACGATGGGCACTCCCACTGATATGTCTTCGGCGAGCCGCGGCGATGTGGATGGGAATTTGAGACCTACGTACGCGTCTATTGTCATCAGTTTGCGTCGGGACGGGATTGGTATTTCTGAAAGATTGTATTGTAAAAGTAGCTTATGCTCGCGACTTCGTCCGCGTGGACTACACAAATTTCAAACCCCTATTTCACCCTCTTAGAAGTTGAATTTTCAAAAATCCTTTCTTAGCGGATGCCTACGTCATAACAGCTATCTGCATGCCAAATTTCAGCCCGATCCGTCCAGTAGTTTGAGCTGTGCGTTGATAGATCAGTCAGACAGTCAGTCACCTTTTCCTTTTATTATATTTAGATTTAAAAAAACCGTGCGTTTCAAAAAGGAAAAACTTAAAATTGTGACAGTTTTATTTTTTTAATATTGCGATTAAATAATACTAATTACTAATACTAGCTGATGCAAGCGATTTCGTACGCGAGGATGTAGGTTTAAAAATTACGTCGATCCGTTTCTCAGTCGCAACGCAATTGAAGAACAAACAAACGCACTTTCGCATTTATAATAATATATGGGTATACGAAATAATATGAATAATACGAAAACATGTCTGTCTGTTTGTCTATTTAGTACCTTTTCACAGCCCATTCACATAACCGTTTTTGACGAAGCTTGGTGCAAATATGGTTTGCATTCCGGAGATATATAATATGGGTACCTTCAAGTCAAGAGTGAATAGGCATCTTCTAGGCAAGCACGCTCCATCTTAGGCTGCATCATCACTTGCCACCAGGTTTGATTGCAGCCAAGCGCTGCATATATTATAATATTTAAAAAAAAAGACAGATAAAAAGGTTTTCTTTAAATTCCATTGTTTTTCCAGGCTAAAAAGTAACCTATGTCTTTGATTATATCCATTTAAAAAATCACCTATCCGGTGCTCCATTGCGGCGTTATTAAAGGACAAACCAATAGATAAACACACTTTCGCATTTATAATATGGGTTCAATTAAAGTTCTTTTTATTTAATGAATAGTCTGTTGGAATGTCTTACCACCAGCAGAGAGTAGTTTCTCAATGAATTCGGGCTTGAGCGTGGATGTAAGGTGGTGTTTCTCTGCCTTCTCCAGAATCAACAGAGAAAACACTAGATCCAGCCAAGACGAAGCTTTGGCCATCTCCTCTTCTTTCAGTGATAGAGCTGTCTGGAACGAAAGGTGGGTTTTATTTATTACTAGACTAGATGATGCCCGCGACTTCGTCCGCGTGGATTAAGGTTGTACCGGAACGCTAAATCACTTGGCGTACCGGTTTTGCCGCTAGGTTGGTAACTAGCCACGGCCGATGCCTACCACCAGCCCAGACCAGAGATTTAAAAGTTATAATTTTCTTTCATTTTACGTCAGCATAGCTTAAATATTTGACAAATTCAGGATCAAACTGAGAGTTCCCTCACTCTAGTTCACTCTGATGGTAACGATGCCGCGTTATCTTTAGGTATATGTAGAAGAAGAAGATGAAGAAGGTATAGGTTTAGGGGCGCTGTTTTGTCACGACGACCCGAATAATGCCGAAGCCACCGCGTACAACTAAGCGTAGTGTGGGATACCCTCCGGCACTATGGACCAACTACAATAAAGAGGGTGGAGGGAAGTCGATGGATGAGGAAGGATGGATGAGGACTATGCTGGCGCTCGTTATGAAAGTCCTATGTCCATAGGCTGACGATGATGATGAGTTACCTCTATCAGCGCGTCCGACTGCACGGGCAGATAGTCCACAGTGGCGAGGGTGACTACAGCGGCGGCGATGTCCGCCGGGCGACACACGGCTCGCCGCGCTTGCGTCCAGTCCGCGAGCGCAGTGAGCGCCGCCTCGTGCCGGTACTTCAGTAGCCCTAGTGACACTAGAATAGAGCTCACTACCGCGGGCTTATCCACGTTCGAGGGTAGGTTCTCAATTACATCGCTGAAAAGTAACATTTCGATATTTTGTTGTTTCCTCCGGAGAAAAGTAACTACTATACTAGTCTCGGCCGAAATAGCATTCCAACAACTTCGACAACAATTAACAACCTCGTTTAGTTTAAAAGGATTATTTATAACCAGTAATTAGTTTATTGTAATGTACTATTTTATTGGTTTTATGGTCATTTCAAATAATGTATATTTTGTCGTTCGCGTAGTTTCGTATTTTTCCTTTTCGTATCCGAAGGGTGCCAATGGGACCCTATTAGTCAAAAGCCTCTGCTGTACGTCTGTTTGCCAGTGAGCTGTATCTCATTAACTGTAATAGGTAGAGTTGAAATTTTAACAAAATTTGTGTTTTCATTGCCGCATAATAACAAATAATAGAATTTACAAAATGGCAGCCAATTTTCAAAAAATTAAAAAATTGTTATTTCTTGTACGGAACCCTTCGTGTGTGCGAGTCTGACTCACATTTGACCGGTTTTTTTTACATTTTGTGGATTAATCTTAGCATTTAGACATACTTATGCTCACGTGGACTATTTATCACTAATACATGAATTGCTACGTTTGATTAGTCTACAAGTGTCCAGTATATCTATTCACCTACCTGCATATCCTGTCCAGCAGCACGGGGTCGGGAAAGTTGAGAGCGGCCATCGAGAACAAGAGGTCGGCTGACTTCTTGAGGTCGATAGACTCAGACTGCTTCGTTATGTTGTACGAGAGCGCGCGGAGCAGCGGCGTGCTGCGGCGGCCTTTCTGCTGCAAGGCCTTCATTACCTGGTATCAAGACAATATATTATGTATAAAAAGTTTCCGAAATCTTTGCCGGCTTTTCTTAGTAACAACATAAAAAATCAGTTCACGCAGAGTTGCGGTCTATTTAAGAAACGCGTCTTTCTGTCTTGTGAACACATATTTCTTAACTCTCTCTTTCTCTCTTATGAGATAAAGACTTACGCGAGAGCCGTCTAACCAAGGTCACGTGACCACGTGAGCCCTGGTCTGATTCAACGTCACTGTCTCTGCCCCAGAATCTGCACTCTACTCAAGCTGTCTCAGTTAAATAGTACACTATAGAGTCGAAGGCTCAATAGAGCCAGAATCCAGAGCCGTAAGCAGTTGAAAAAAAACTATTGAGTTTAACCACAGAGTAATGATATGATATTACATATAGAGAGATTTGAACAAGAGCAATCATGCGGTGAGTCCTGGACAAAGGAGCGACCCGCGGGGTGATTAGGTATCTCGCGACAGGCGTAAATCTCGTGAACATTGCTGTCAAACATCACACGTAACAGCGGCTAGAGAAAGACAGCAATAGCCACAAAGCAAAATAGAAAGAAGAAGAAGAGAGACAGCAAATGAACTATCGCATTACTGTCGCTACTGCAACGTTTTACGTAATCACGCCGCCGGTGTGCCTAGGTAGTAAGGGTCCTATTATGACGGGTATTGTATGGATTTACCACGCAATCAAAAGCATCGATCTACTGTGTCTCCCTTAATACTGTGGTTCAACTCACCTTAATCATCTGTGGTAAGGACAGGTTAGCAATCAGCCTCGCGGCTTCATCATCTCCTGTGATCCCCAGCACTGTGCTCAGGTCTTCGGCCATGGTGAGTGACGTCATGGCTTGCGAGGCGGGCGTGCGGCCCAGAATGCGGCACAGCTTAAGGAAGCGAGGGTCCTTCTCGAACTCCGTTAGTTTAACACGGTTGTTGCTGGACCATTCTGACAGCACTGAAACCATCTGTGCAAAGTGACGTGCAGTCATAGACGCGTAAAAACACTGTTATAGTGCCCGGCAAACAACCTGGGCCTGCAGCAGCGTAGTGGGAGAAAGATGGCGAATCCGGGAAGTGAAAGTCTACATATCAACCAATCGCGTGCACCCGTGCACAGATCCTAAACCCTTCACTCTGAAAGGGGACCAATTATGATTACCTTCAAAGGAAAGGAATATTACCTTCAGGGCATGTCTCCTAGACACGACAGGGTTCTCGGCAACAACTAACAGACTGTTGACATCAGTGGCCCCCAGGATTTGACTGTCAAGCTGTTGGGTCCGGTTCTGCTTTATTGACTTGGTGCTTGGCTTCTTCCTGGTTTCATCTTCTGGGGCATTGAGAGATGCAAAGGCTGCTGCAACTAGACCTGAGGAAAATATGTAATACAAACGTTCACTAACTGAATTATACATTTACAGCCAAACTTAATAAAATCAATCTATCTGTATTCTGTTGATAAGTTGCTTAGCAATATTTGTTAATTATCATCTAAACCACTCAACTATTGAGACTAACAGTTCTTATCTTATTAGTTACTAGCTGCCCCGGCGAACTTCGTACCACCTAACAGTAGATTCTTTTTCAGGCAATTTTTTAACATTTTCTCTCCATAAGAACCATCCTCGTACTTCAAGGAATATTATAATATAATGTTAAACTAATTCAAATATTAATAAAAAATAATATTATGCACAAATGGCTTAACTAACATGAGACCATGTCAATCAGTCAATAAGTGGATACAGAAAAAACTTAAAAATACTTATCACAAAAAAATTTATATTTACAAAAAATATACGCGGTCCAAATGGTCATCTATGGGCATAGTGCTCAAAACACTGGCGCTATTACCTCGCTGAACGGCAACGCTCAACCGTTGAGCGAAATAAGCACCAGTGGCCCTACCGCGGTTGTTTGACAGCTACAATGTCACGATCGCAATCATCTCTGATTGGTTAATGCTCGCTCACTATTGGCCACAATGCATTGTTGCAACAAGAATCGCACAAATTCAGCCAATCAGAACAATTGAGATTGTAATAATGATTGATGCAGGTTTTAGACAATCGCCCTACAGATTAGTGGAATACATAAATCTTTTACTAAGTATCAATATTACATAACCAATATCTGTCACACCACCACAATAAAAAAATTTATAAATAAATAATCAATGTATTTGAAGGTTACATCTAAACAGTAGGTAGTTTTATTGCACTTACTTGAAGTTTCCTTAGCGGCCGACGCAGGTGTTTGTACATTTTTATCAGGTATATTTGTAGGAGATTCTGTTTTGTCAGCTTTAAACATCGTCACCCCAGGAGCCGAGTATTTCCTTACAGTATTTCGCGAACCTAACCTCCAAATTACCAACCCACTATACTTCAACATCTACAATAAAAATAACAAAACATTTTATTTATTCTGCTAGATTATACATTAAATTCATTGAATACAGCGAATATAATACTAATTTATAACCAGAAATAAGTAAAAACACGTAAGTTTTGGCTTCTTACATCACTTATCAATTTTGTTTACAAATACTTATATATTGTAAAAGGGCATTTGCTGTACTAGAATAATTGTTGAATACAAAAGTACCTTGTTGATCAAAATATCGGTTTTTTTGGTAAATAAATAAGATTTATAGCATTTACATTAATTTAAAAATTAAATACTTGTTCACACTTGACAACACATGTCAAACAACAAACGTCATAAAGAGATGTCAAATTTGGTAAAGTAATTAGCAATAACCAAACGGAAAGCAACTTTTTGTTTGTAAAGATATAAAACAAGTATAAAACTTATGAAATACATTTAACCAAAATCAAAATGTTAATTCCAGTTTAATTGATCATCGTTAAACATTTCTAAAATTAATTTTTAATTTCTATAGTTGTGCAAAAGTTATAACAAGGCCCTGCGAACAAAACTGAAGATGACTGCTGTCACAAGAAAACCCATTTTTTATCTGTCTTCTAGAGAATTTGCAAGCGGCCGCAAAGTGCAAGTGGGAAATATTTTGTTGTGATTTTCGAGTTATTCAATGATTTGACGAAGAAAAAGCTCAATCGGCTTAAAATAAACACTATAATGGTAAGAATTTAAACATTTCTACGTAAAAAATACCTGCCGGTGTACTATAGCATCCAAAATTAGCAGTTAGAACATCTTGATTCTTGATGCTACCAAATTTTTAACGAAGTTTTTACGAAATTGTAGATAAAATTACGATAGTTTTCCTATAAGAGACCATCAGTATAATATTTTAATGTAAAGACCTATACACAAGCAGATTGTATGGGTTAATTTAATTTGCACATGATGCCTTTTCACTAGAATTGTACATGTTGGTAGTATTATAAATCTACCTGCAACTTATTGATAAATTCTTGCTTTAGCGAACGCGTTATCAGTCTTGCCCTTTTGCTGCACCTACAATAATTGAAGAATTTACTGTTTTGTTTTTTTATGAAAATTTCGATAATTTTACTTGGTACCTAGGTATAAGAAACAAGTCATAACTTACTGCTTGAAGTGCCTACCTACCGTCTAACTGTGCTGTGTGTATTCAGTATGTCCAATCCAATTTTTTTTATGCACAACAGACGGAAACATTTAAGTGCGGAAACCAGCCCAGAGCGAAGAAGAAGTATCCAATTTTAGATTTTGAGATCATTTTCAAAATCTGTAACAATCTAAATTAGATCTTATTATTTCCCAGTATAGTTTTGTTTCAGTGTGCAGTTCCAAACCCTTGTTTATTGGTTTGTGTATAGCAAAGGATTGTTCGGTTTCAGTTGGTTTTATTTGGATTTGTGCTAGCTTGTTAGTTTAGTACCATTTCTATTCATCATATTCAATTTTTATTGGTAGGTAGGTACCTACTACCTCAAAGTAACTCATTCCTAAGCTTGAGAAGAGCTGTCTGCAGCAGGGTTTGCTCAGTTTGACCTAGGACCTAGGTCAATACAGGGGCACAGACTTTGAGGCATGGCCTCTTTATCTATTTCGATATCAAAGCTGTTTGTTTGAAATCAAAATTTGTTGTCAGGCGGGGGCAGATGGCGTTGGTGCAGCTCACTGAGCACGCCCACTCCGCGCCCCCTCCCACGGTCTATTGGTAAGTGGATATCCTTTGCACATAACAATAGGTCTAAATGTATTTCATAATGCTCGATAAAAAAAAGAATAGCACTAGATTTGATCTTGTACCTATAGATTTAGTTTAGAAATTGTATACAACAGAATGAACCATATAATGTGGCTAATTCTGTTATACATAATCTGTAAACTGAACTAAATTGACATGTTGACCAACACTATGTTCTTTACTGAATAGGAAGTTTAGTCCTTTTTAATTTCATCATCATAATCATCATGATCAACCCATCACCGGCTCACTACAGAGCACGGGTCTCCTCTCAGAGTGAGAAGGGCTTTGGCCATAGTCTAACACGCTGGCCATGTGCAGATTGGTAGACTTCACCCACCTTTGAGAACATAATGGATAACTCTCAGGCATGCAGGTTTCCTCACGATGTTTTCCTTCACCGTTAAAGCAAGTGATATTTAAGTAATTAAAACGCACATAACTCTGAAAAGTTAGAGGTGTGTGCCTGGGATCGAACCCCCGATTAGAAGGCGGACGTCCTAACCACTAGGCTATCACAGCTTTTTAATTTAGTTTAGTTAAATTGTTTACAACAGAATTGGTACCACAATGGCTATAAGGTTCTTTTGTACTGAATCTCTAAACTGAAATAACAGTCTAAAATATAGTTGCTATCCCTTTCATAGTGCTGGAAAAAGATAGCACTACATTTAGACCTATTTATATAAGAAAGTACTCTTCGTTCCTGTTTACAATCTCTAAACTAAAATGTCAGGGATAAATAGGTCCACTTAACCAATGACAGTATGCGGCAGAAAATAATGTCAACCTTTAGAAGGAGATAGCGGATTTGTAGAGCATTGTCTTTGTCGTTGAGACTGACAAAACGTCATATTATAAGTATGAATAACAGAGACAACAAGGAGACAACACTCTACAAAGCTGAAATGTCATTCTAAAGGCTAATGTACATTACTTTCTTTTACCACTACATCTTGGAGACTTTTTATCCTAGAAAATCAAAGATATCCCATAGTATTTTTTTAAAAACCTAAATCCATACAAATGAAGTTTTGTGCATTGTCTAGTAATATTTAAAACTTATTGTTTTGGTTAGGCATTCTCTTAAGAGAGTATGATCTCTGAAAGAGACTTAAGGTTTAATCTTCTTTGCAGGTTGTCAAAATTTGCTTCTTTGGATTTCTACATTCAACTCAAGTTGGCGGAGTTCTCATAGAGTCCCAAAAGACTTGCACCAAAAGGTATTTTTTTTTTTGTTTTTATTCACATAATAATTTATATTTAACCTCCAGAAAAATGATAAAGAACCAACGCTATTTAGAAAACTTTTCTTATGCATATTATATCGTGGCTTCAAAGTTAAAACCAGCGAGCGGCGTAAACACATTGTACCCTTACTTTTCAGGAGATACAAATAACTTTGTTGTTATAACAATCATACATTAAAAAGTGCCTAAAGAGTAGTTTGTCTTTGTAGTAGTAAACCAGTAGCTTTTGGCTAAAATGCGTCAGAGGTGCATCATACAACCATACAAATACGACCTTGTTACAACGAACTGGAGGCGGTTTAAAGCGCTGCGCCGTGTGAATCGCGTCACTTAAACGTTTCTCGGAGAAGATTTCTGCGTTATTTTATTTCTGATTTATTTATATTTTAAACAAACTAAGCTAAAAGGAAACTAAAGTACATATTATTCTTCTTCTTCGCTCTGGGCTGGTTTCCGCACTTAAACGTTTCCGTCTGTTTTGCGTGTCAAAGTACATATTATTTAATAGCCTAAATAGCTGAACGGTTTGGGAGCGGACTGAATTCCGAAAGGTCGCCGGTTCAAACCCCACCCGTTGCACTATTAACGTACCTACTCCCAGCACAAGCTTTACGCTTAGTTGGAGGGGAAAGGGTAATGTTAGTCCTGATTTAGCATGGCTAATAATCTTAAAAAAAAATATAAAGTTGTTTTTCGCTATCGAAAAGATTTCGCATTTTTGTTTATATACGCCCCTATGGTTTGAACCCAGCAATATGTATAGTATAGGTATGTGTATAACTCTTACCTATTTCCACTTTTTTTTTATTTATTTTTATTCACATACAAGTTAGCCCTTGACTGCAATCTCACCTGGTGGTAAGTGATGATGCAGTCTAAGATGATAGCGGGCTAACCTGGAAGGGGTATGGCAGTTTTTATTAAACCCATACCCCTTTGGTTTCTACACGGCATCGTACCGGAACGCTAAATAGCTTGGCGGCACGGCTTTGCCGGTAGGGTGGTAACTAGCCACGGCCGAAGCCTCCCACCAGACAAACACTTGTGAACTTATTCCCTTTTTCGAGGCAGGGGTTGCTAATGGTTCGGCAATTTTCACCGGAATGTGTATTGAGTCGAGGGGATTTGATACGTTTGATGATTTGTTAGACCTAACGTAAATGTGGGAAGAAAGTCAATATGAAAATGCTAATAGTTTCGGAAAACCTTTTTCTTTTTTAGGGTTCTCTAGTAAAACTTTTAGTTTCGTCCAGTCTGACTGTTTTTATTGTTTGTTGTTATAGCGGCATAGAAATACACATTCTGTGTAAATTTCAGCTCTCTACCTATCACGTTTCACGAGATACAGTACCCGACAGGAAATATTGTACGTACGTACTTTTAGAAAGAGATAGCGGATTCGTAGATTGTTGTCTCTGTCGTTGAGACCGACAAAACGTCACATAGATATGAGTGACAGAGACAACGCTCTATAAAGGCGAAATATCTTTCTAAAGGTCGATGTACGATATTTCCTGTCGGCTACTGTACAGCCCGCTGACAGACAGACGGACGGACGGACGGACAGTGGAGGCTTAGTAATAGGGTCCCGTTGGCACCCTCCGGTACGGAACCCTAAAAAGAGAGCTGTTAACTTGAAAGGGTATAGCTACATAGATTATCTACCTACTAGCTAAAGAGTTATAGGGGTTTGACATTGAAAATTATAAAACAACAATGAGTAAGTATCATATTATAAATGCAATTCAGTATTTTTTTACGATAATGATAAATTAACACTATGTTTAAAAGGTAACCAGTTCTCCGTGGGAGTTTCGGTATTCAAAAGAAACAAAACATTCATAATTCAGTGTGAGTAAGATAAGTACTGATGAAGTGTTACATAATATTGATGAGTTACTTATTTAAACTAGCTTATGCTCGCGACTTCGTCCGCGTGGACTACACAAATTTCAAAACCCTATTTCACCGCCTTAGGGGTTGAATTTTCAAAAATCCTTTCTTAGCGGATGCCTACGTCATAATAACTTTCTGCGTGCCAAATTTCAGCCCGATCCATCCAGTCCAAAATATACATTAAACTCGACGAGAATAATTGCTGTCCCGAATTCCGAAAGTTGATTCGAAGGGGAAAGTGAGGGATTACACGATATATTGCTCGGAGATTAGATTTGATTCCCCCGAAACGTGTTGTCAGTTATCAGTTGTGACGGGCGCAGATAACTTCATTACGCATCTAAGATGAATCGGAATGCTTGAACAGTCTCTAGTCGACATTATATTTTAGCCAAATTTAATTATTTTCAAATCAAAAATTAAAAAAAAAAAAAAAAAAATTATTCAAATGAAAATCACAGGTAAACGCGACAATAACGCATAATCTGCCCCCCGATTGTGTAAGAAAAACGTATTCATCGTTATCGTCAAAAAAATCTGCCCTTTGATTGGTTGATTCGCTGTTTACATTTTTTCACAGCCAATCAAAGGGCATAATTTTTTGACGATAACGAAATGTTAGGCGGTACGAAGTTCGCCGGCACCTCGATTGCGGGAAACCTGCATCAATCATTATTTCAATCTCAATTGTTCTGATTGGCTGAATTTGTGCGATTCTTGTTGCAACAATGCATTGTAGCCAATAGTGAGCAAGCGTCAACCAATCAGAGGTGATTGCGATCGTGACTTTGTAGCTGTCATTCTGTCGAAATCGCGCAGCGGGTCAGCTAGTTTTAGAATAAATATTTTTGTTTTAAAAAACAAACCCTCTGTAAAAACTTTAGAATTTAAAAAAATTAATGTTTATAATAAATTGAAGTTGTTGATATTATAAAACTTTTTCTACTTCTACATTTACGGCTTCGGCCGTTGCTAGTTACCACCCTACCGGCAAAGCCGTGCCGCCAAGCGATTTAGCGTTCCGGTACGATGCCGTGTAGAAACCAAAGGGGTATGGGTTTAATAAAAACTGCCATACCCCTTCCAGGTTAGCCCGCTATCATCTTAGACTGCATCATCACTTACCACCAGGTGAGATTGCAGTCAAGGGCTAACTTGTATCTGAATAAAAAAATAAAAAATAAAAAATAAAATACATGTGTATATGTGTGCAAACCAGGCCACCTGAGCGATATGAATACGTTTGTGAGCGCTCGTCTATACCTGCATTTATTATAAGTTAATGGTTGAATGATAATCAAGGAGATGTAGACCAAATACCTCACCTCTCAAACGAACGAATGCTCAGTCTATTCCCACTCTCTCAAACACTTTGGATAAGCAGACGACAGAACAGAGCACTCTTTCTCTGTAAATTGGAGAGTGGGTATAGAATGAGCAGATTTCGCTCGTTTAGTTTAGTCTGAACCCACGTACAAACTATTTCATTCGTGCTGATTTTGAATAAACTCCAGGTAATCAAATGTAAAAATATATTACCCAGATCCAACTAGGACTACAGCTGATGAGATGAGATTCAACCGTACACACCGAACACCGTATTCCCCATCCACGTGTAGGTGGCACGTTGCAGCACACGGATTGACAACGTGCGAGAGCCGACACGCCGCGTTGAAAGCGTGATTGGATGAAGCTGTAAACTAATTATTGCCACAATGAAAAATAGGTCCATATCTTCAATAAGAAAAATTCCGTAAAAAATCCTGCCTACGCACATCCGAAGGGTGGATGGTCATCCCGAAAACCGGTGAACTGCTTTACGGTTCCCCTAGCTCTGAATAGACAGATCTTGATTCCTAGTAATAGTCGGAGAGGCATTCGAGGAAGAAAAAAAGAAAAATGTCTTAGCGAATTTAAATGGGATTTCATGGATTCTAATGGACAGCCGAGTTTCTTTCTGGTTCTTCTCGGTAGGAACGGCATTCCGAACCACTGCTAAATTAAACAAGTTGACGACTCAAAAGCACTTGAATAAAAATATTTTCATTTTCCAAATTCATATTTCCATTTTCTTAACTGCCTCTTGAGGCAAAAATATTGTAGCAGCATCAATCATTGCTACAATCTCAATTGTTGTGATTGGCGTCAAAATCGGTTGAACTGCTAGGCCGTGAAAAGCTAGCAGACAGACAGACACACTTTCGTATTTATAATATTAGTATGGGTCAATGGGTAAAGCAGTTTCTTTCCTGCTTCGAAAGAGATAAAATTGCTGTACAACCCAATAAAAGAATGCTCTCATATTGATCGTTATCTGCTTGATAAGATTGCACACCTACAGTAATGGTTCCGTACCTCGAATTCATTGGCCATTTGTATTCTTTATTCGCCGCTTCCTGTGCTGACACGTGCCTCGAATGTATACGATGTAATTACTAATTAGTTGGTATGATATTAATATTCTTATGGACTTATAATTGCCACAGGATTTTGTGCATGCAGAATTTGAAACTAGCAAGTGCAGACAAATTTTATAAAGTATTTTTTTTAAATAAAAGTATTTAGAAGAAATAATTTAATCGTGCAGACACGTTTACATCCAGAAGTCTCAATTGACAGTACTTTTGTATACCTACTAGCTTATGCTCGCGACTTCTTCCGCGTGGACTACACAAATTTCAAACCCCTATTTCACCCCGTTAGAGGTTGAACTTTCAAAAATCCTTTTTTAGCGGATGCCTACGTCATAATAGCTTTCTGCATGCCAAATTTCAGCCCGATCCGTCCAGTAGTTTGAGCTGCACGTTGATAGATCAGTCAGTCAGTCACGTTTACCTTTTATATATTTAGACTACCTGGCTATCCATACAATTGCAGTCAGTTTTGTGGACCAAAAAAAGGAAAATATCAGATTAGTCTTAACGATGTAGTCAGTGGTTAAATAAAATTGTGGGTATAAAAAGTAAGTACTTATTATGTAAAAAGTCATTCCAAAACGTTAAAGTATTTCTTCAGATAATGTTAATAAAAGTATATAAAAAGTGAATACCTAAATAAAACAAATAGAAAAATCCAATCCATTAGACACAGTCTAGGATTGGAACTTAGAACAAATTGTCGCCAAAGTGGCGTAGAGAAAATTAACGTCGTTTCGCGAAAACAAGCTGCCTATGTTATTATTAAATTTTAGTAATTTTATACTGTACTAGCGACCCGCCCCGGCTACGCATGGGTGCAATGTAGATTAACACAAACCAATATTAAACTATACCTATTAACCTTCCTCTTGAATTACTCTATCTATTGGTGAAAACCGCATTAAAATCCGTTGCGTAGTTTAAAAGATTCGCGTTCAAACATACAGACACCCGCTGTCTGTATGTTTGAACAGTAGATCTTTAGTTTATACCTACTATGTAGAGATACTGTACTGATAGCTCAACGGTTAAAGGAGAGACTGAAAACCGAAAGGTCGCCGGTTCAAATCCCACCCGTTGCACTATTGTCGTACCTGCTCCTGGCACAAGCTTTACGCTTAGTTGGAGGGGAAAAGGGGAATATAAGTTACCATGATAAACTTGGCTAATACTAAAAAAACCGGCCAAGTGCGAGTCAGGCTCGCGCAATGAGGGTTCCGTACTACAATCGTATTTTTTCGACATTTTGCACGATTATTCAAAAACTATGATGCATAAAAATAAATAAAAATCTGTTTTAGAATGTACAGGTGAAGACCTTTCATATGATACCCCACTTGATATAGTCACTCACTTCGAAAGTTGAAAATACTAATTATTAGTTCATGACCACAATTTAATTTTTTTTTTTTGTGTGATCTAACCCTCAATTCACGGTTTTCAGATTTTTCCCCAAATGTCAGCTATAAGATCTACCTACCTGCCAAATTTCATGATTCTAGGTCAACGGGAAGTACCCTGTAGGTTTCTTGACAGACAGACGGACAGACAGACAGACAGACAACAAAGTGATCCTATAAGGGTTCCGTTTTTCCTTTTGAGGTACGGAACCCTAAAAAAAGTATAATAATTGTCAATAGGTACCGTTATCGATGTTATCATCAGTCTCCACTCCATGTCTACATTGTACAAAGCTTTTGAAGGTCGATAACAATATCGAATGAATATCAAGTAAGCCTGTGAGTGCATAGTATCGATTGGACAGTCCACGCCAGCGCCCACGGGGCGCCTGTTCTCTGCATTGAGATACCATTGCCAACGTGTTACTCACCGTTTTCAGGGTTCCGTACCCGAAGGGTGCCAACAGGGCCCTATTACTAAGCCTGCGGGGTTCATCCGACCGTCTGTCTGTCAGCGGGCTGTATCTCGTGAACCGTAATGTGCAGAGAGTTGAAATTTTCACAGAATGTGTAATTCTATTGCCGCTATAGCTACAAGTAGGTATTAAAAATTTTAAAATTGCCGTCATGAAAAAAGGTGTTGTTTCTTGTACCTACTATCGTACGGGACCCTTCGTGTGCGAGCCCGACTTGCACTTGACCGATTTTTATCACTTTAGTTTTTCCTTGCTAGAGAGAGAGTGTGTGCCTGAATTTTTTCCTGCAAAAACTGTTAGCCAAAACTTTATTGTGAAGGTGTTACACCACCCATTTATTAAAAGCTTTTGATACGTCAATAAAGATATTGAATGAACAATTTGGTAAGCTGCGAGATATAGTATCGATTGTGCAAAGTGCATATCTAGCGGCTAGCACACCTCGCTTCCCGCCCACGAGGCGTCTCGCCTCTGCATTAAAACTAGTGTACATATTTACTCATTTTCAGGGTTTCGTACCGACCTCAAGGAAAAAAGGAACCCATAAGATTATTCATTTGGACGTCTGTCTGTAAAAACCCTTTATCCCAAACCAGCAAGAAACTCAGCGGTTGCTCTTTTCCAAGATTCGATATACAATAGTACTTACCTATGCCATGTAGGCAGGCATACTTACAAGTATTAACAATTAATCAAATTCTGATTAATTTCACTCATTTTATCAAAGAAAACCTTTGTAGTATAATAAAAGACTCGTCTTGATATTAAAAAGTTGTATTTCCTACGCGTACAATTTAGAAAAGACTCGCCATATTTACTCCATGTGCCAACTGTTTTGCCAAAAGTACGGTAACGGCGATTACGCACTGCACTTCCGTCATCCGAGTTCTATCTGTCATCCGTGAGGCCACCAGCGATTATGTACGACATGTCATAAGCTCCCATACAAAACAAAAAGAAACGTATTTTCACGGACTCTGATCGGATGAGTGCGTAACCGCCGTAACCGTACTTTAACCGTAATTTTGACATGACAGTTGACACATGGAGCAAATATGGCGAGCCCTTTCTCCGATGGTAATCGTAAAATGCGGTTCCATATATCGATATTCACCAAAGCGATTTCATCGTAAGCGGCCGGGCCCGGTAACAAACCACCATATCAAACAACGCCCTCTATCCAATACACCGACCCTACCCCATCCCTAAATTATCACGCCAATACTCCCCGCAAACAATAACACACTTTAACTTGCTTGTATAAAGCTCAAAATTAATTTGGCACGGATGGAGCTTACGGTCTTGTAAATGCAAGACATGATCGATTGTCAGCACTCACCAAGCCACAAGCCTGGGAGTAGACCAGCGTTTCTTCGCATACAAAAATCTGACTCCTGATTCTCCAACATTTCGATTTTAATCAGTAGGTCGATTTCGTAAAACCTGCAGCATCAATCATTATTACAATCTCAATTATTGTGATTGGCTGAATTTGTGCGATTCTTATTGTAACAATGCATTGTAGCCAATAGTTAGCGAGCGTCAACCAATCAGAGGTGATTGCGATCGTGCAATTATAGCTGTCTTTCTACCGCGCGATTGCGGTATATTTTGTTACGTCTTTTAACGCAGGTTTATACAAGGAGAACTGTTGGAGCAGCAACCGGCTCTTCTTATTAGAATCTAATTCCCGAATCGATGGTAGAGTCCCAGACGTAGCATAAGACAGTTACCTACCCTACATGAAATAAGTTTAGATTTCTTTAAACTGACTAGTTTGACAAAGCAAATTATAGTTTGTTACGTTCCTTAATCTAAATTAGTGTAAAGTATTTATACGAGTAGAAGAAATAGCCCTGGAATTTTACGAAGGTACAGTGGCAATTCAACACGCGCTAAACCTACCCGAAAGCATAACAAAATATGAAATAGAAGAAATTACCCTTCGATTAAATAAAGGTCCTAATGATCCCATACTTTGATTGAAAATTAAACAAAATCATGAGCACACGTCCTAATATTTTGGACCCAGTGGTCGCATCATTCGGTAGAAGGCGAGCGCCGCGTAGGTACAGCTTTTACATTTTTAGGGGTGGGGTTGCGTTGTTTTTGTACAGCAGCTAATATTTCGATGGAAATAGCACCGTATACTGCAGGTATGGAGTAGAGAATGGCTTGCCATGCGCAAACACGCAGCCTCCCCCAGTTTTGCGTTCGATCCTTCCAGTCGCCTCGCCGGCGTGGCCCGGACGCGTACCCGGAAAATTAAAAAAGTGAAAAAAAAGTGAAAACAAATCCACTCTTCCCTTCCCTGTGAAGGAAAAGTGCTGGAGGATTAATCAAAAGAAATAATTTCGCGTTACTAGCTCCAGTGGTTAACTACGTCGAATGGAATCTTTGTTATATAAAGCGTATTTAGTGCGAGTGATAAGTGCTATATTTTTATAAGCGAATTTACATATTGTTTTCTATGCAGTGGACTCAACTTGCGCATTGAGTAAGCTTAGTATAAAGAGCTTAGTTGTTTACAGGATATTTTTCGAGGAACATTTCGAGGTATTCAGTACGTTTGGTTCTTTTGATGTATTGGGTATGGTGTGGCTTGATCGTAGTTAGGATGGCAAACAGAAACGCTTTCGTCTTTGTGAGACAAAAGGCTTTTGAGATCTGCGGTGTGTTTGACGGTCGCAGAATCGTTTGCGGTTTGATGACATAATGCTAAATGCATCTGCTGGATACTTTGGCTTAGTGAACTTAGGACACGAAATTATAATCTTTATCAAACTTTTATATCGGCCATTTTTGCAGTGTGAGGCTCAAATTAATCTTTGTTATATAAAGCGTTTTTAGGGCGAGTGATAAGTGTTATATTTATGCAGTGGACTCAACTTGCGCAGTTTGAGTAAGCTTAGTATAAAGAGCTTAGTTGTTTACAGGATATTTTTTTCGAGGAACATTTCGAGGTATTCAGTACGTTTGGTTCTTTTGATGTATTGGGTATGGTGTGGCTTGATCGTAGTTAGGATGGCAAACAGAAACGCTTTCGTCTTTGTGAGACAAAAGGCTTTTGAGATCTGCGGTGTGTTTGACGGTCGCAGAATCGTTTGCGGTTTGATGACATAATGCTAAATGCATCTGCTGGATACTTTACCTTAGTTAACTCCAAATTTTTAATCTAAATATATAAAAGGAAAAGGTGACTGACTGACTGACTGACTGACTGAATGACTGACTGACTGACTGATCTATCAACGCACAGCTCAAACTACTGGACGGATCGGGCTGAAATTTGGCATGCAGATAGCTATTATGACGTAAGCATCCGCTAAGAAAGGATTTTTGATAATTCAACTCCTAAGGGGGTGAAATACGGTTTTGAAATTTTGTAGTCCACGCGGACGAAGTCGCGAGCATAAGCTAGTTTATATGTAAAAGGAAAAGCTGACTGACTGAATGACTGATCTATCAACGCACAGCTCAAACTACTGGAGGATCGGGCTGAAATTTGGCATGCAGATAGCTATTATGACGTAGACATCCGCTAAGAAAGGATTTTTGAAAATTCAACCCCTAAGGGGGGTAATATCTACCTGCTAGTAGATCTTTGTGATCTTTGGTTAACGTTTCACAGGGATTCAAATTGACACGAGATAAGCACTTATATCTTATCAAGGAAACCGGTGGCATGAGACGGATCATTACTGGTATTATAAGTACCCTTATCATAAATGCGAAAGTGTGTTTGTTTGTTGGTTTGTCCTTCAATCACAATTAGGGGTTTAATTTTTTTTTAATCCTTTCTTAGCGAATGCCTACGTCATAATAGCTATCTGCATGCCAAATTTCAGCCCGATCCGTCCAGTAGTTTGAGCTGTGCGTTGATAGATCATTCAGTCAGTCAGTCACCTTCCTTTTGTCACAGTCCTTTTATATATTTAGATTATTATCAATCATACGAAAGTCACCTCTTACAATGAGGAAAATTAATGCACCCACAGAAGTATGCAGAATTTTACGAACACAAATACTTAACTAGGTAGGATTAAATTGGCACAAGGTTAGCGAGATACCTTATCAGATACACAAGTACTGTAAGATTTGCATAATAGGAAATTTCGGATTGCTTTCGAATAAACCTTTCTTGAATAAACAATTCCTCAGTGCCTCAAGACGAAAGTCTTTAACCAGTGTGTTCTTCCCGTCCTCACCTATGGTGCTGAAACGTGGACACTAACAAACGGCCTTGTCCACAAACTCAAAGTCGCTCAGCGAGCTATGGAGAGGGCTATGTTAGGAGTTTCCTTGAGGGACAAGATCCGAAATGAGGAGATCCGCAGGAGAACCAAGGTCACTGACATAGCCCAAACTATTAGCAAGCTGAAGTGGCAGTGGGCAGGTCATGCCTGTCGTAGAGGCGATGGCCGTTGGAGCCGGAAAGTCCTTGAGTGGAGACCGCGTTTAAGCAAGCGTAGTGTGGGACGCCCTCCAGCACGATGGACCGACGATATAAAGAGGCTGGCGGGAAGTGGCTGGATGAGGAAGGCTGAGGACCGGGTGTGGTGGCGCTCTTTAGGGAAGGCCTATGTCCAACAGTGGACGTCCACAGGCTGATGATGATGATGATGATGATGATGAAACCTTTCTTGATTTATTTGAAAACTAGCTGATGCCCGCGACTTCGTCCGCGTGGAATTAGGTTTTTAAAAATCCCGTGGGAACTCTTTGATTTTCCGGGATAAAAAGTAGCCTATGTCACTCTCCAAGTCTTTATCTAAACCCATGCAAAAATTACGTCAATCCGTTGCGACGTGATTGAAGGACAAACCAATAAACCAACAATTAAACACACTTTCGCATTTATAATAACGGTACTGATGTAGTGCAGATACAGGCTCAGAATATTACAGGTCACTCACCTGGTGATAAGTGATGATGCAGTCTAAGATGGAAGTGGGCTTAACGATTTTATTCCTCTTCTTCTGCAACCTCCGACAGGAGATGGCACTAGAAGAAGAGGAATAAAAATAATAATTCAGTTTTAAGTAAAGTATGGCAAGTAATTCTTCTTCCTTAACTGTTAATGTTCACATTAAAAGTAATAGACACAATTAATTTGTTACTTCTTTTCTATTCACCACGGTCGGGTAAGTTCATTATTCGTTTAACGCGGCGATTAATTCCTTTGAAAGTGGTGACGCAACGCCATTAGCATGTAACAAATACTGCAACTCATGTGACATCACGACACTGGTTATGGGGACTAAGAGCCAGGGAGGGCCAGACCTTCGTCATTTTATAAAAGCTGAAACTTTCTATGCGCTAACTTTCTATCCCTAACACGGAGGAACGATCAGCGACTATGAAGTTTGGTGTCTTAGTATCGTGGTACTTAGTAACCCCCTGACAGACACTCTTAAACTTGAATATTATGTTTTGGGTGTCTGGCAGGGGGTTGCCACGATCCTAAGACTGAAATCTATAGAGCGCACTTTGACTTTGCTCAGACGTAATGAGTTAAAACGAGACAGATGTATGTGAGAGATATAGCTCTGTCTCGTTTTAACTCTGTCTTAAGTGTAAGTTAGAGTGCGCTCTATAGATTTCACCCTAAGTGTCTGGTAAAGAATGATGTGATTTCTAATACTATTCCGAAGAAAATACTTACCTGTTATCTGCCAAAGCCATGATCACAACTTTATAGTCGCTGATCGTTCCTCCCTGTATTCGGGACAATGCGCAGTGAAACTTGCAGCTTTTATAAAATAACGAAGGTCTGACCCTCATAGGCTCTAAGTCTATCTATTAATACTATACGTCAACAGTATTTGGATCACGATGATAGTGATTAATTGGTGTGACACCCTGATCCCTGGCTTCTGTCTAAATAACTTAGTCACTGAACTGTTATAGACACTTGCAAGGTAAATATTTCTGCTCTTATATCTTTTTGAATTATTTACTTTGAAAAGAGCAACCGCCGAGTTTCTTATTGGTTGTTCTCTGTAGAAAAGGCATTCCGAACCAGTGGCACAGTGGTAGATGCATTGACGATTCAAAAGTACTTGTAAAAATTTAATTGAATAAAAAATATTTTGATTTTAACTTTATAAGTAGGTAAGTTTGAGCGTTTCTCTATTTTTTTGTATTCATTATGATTTACAACAGGTTATCGAAAGGCTTATTTATGTCAGAAATATACTGTAATAATAATTTTCACTAATACTTTTTTTCGGTTTAGTCTATTTCCGAGTTTTTAGGGTTCCGTAGTAAACAAGGAACCCTTATAGTTTCGCCATGTCCGTCCGTCTGTCTGTCCGTCCGTCCGTCCGTCCGCGGTTAATGTCGGAGACTATTAGTGCTAGAAATCTGTAATTTGGCATGGGTATAAATATTAATCACGCCGACAAAGTGGTGAAATAAAATTTTGATAAATATTTTTTTTAGGGTAGCTCCCCTACATGTAAAGTGGGAATGAATTTTTTTTCGTCTACTCCATAGTGTGGGGGTATAGTTGAATAGGTCTTTTAAAAATACTGTGGGTGTGGGAACATCATTTTTCGATTTCTAGATCCGTTTGTAAAATATAATGTTATAAAGTGGTAATTTACTTCTGGTATGTTTATACTTTTTAGAGTTTGTACAACAGAGTTAGCCGCAATATTTGATGATGACTCCTGCGCTCCGCCTCTGGAGGGTGGGAAAGTCATTTGTGGGAATGAGTGTAATATTTTATAATAAAATTCCACAAGCAATTTTAGACTTGCCTTTACACAAGTTTAAAAAATGTGTTAAAAGTATGCTCCTAAAAAAAACATATTATACAGTCGCAGACTAGTAAACGATAAAAAAGCTTGGATTTGACTCGCTCCAGCAATGCACGGGGCTGCAATGGCTTGTATAGTACGGTATAATGACATTGTAAATTGAAAAATTAAAAAGAGCAACCGCCGAGTTTCTTGCTGGGTCTCGGTAGGAACGGCATTCCGAACCAGTGGTAAATTAAAACTACCTGACTATTCATAAGCACTTGTAAAAAGTTTACATGAATAAAAAACATTCTATTCTATTCAGCCCCCCAATTGTGTAAGAATAACCATTTCATGGCAATCGCAATCGTCAAGAAATTCTGCCCTTTGATTGGCTGTGACAAAATGTAACCAGCGAATCAACCAATCAAAGGGCAGAATTTCTTGACGATGGTGATAGCCATGAAATGGTTATTCTTACACAATCGGGGGGCTGATGTATTGCCTGTGCGTGCTATATTCTATTATTTAGTAACGTAGACCTTCGCGCGCCATACCTATTTCACCGTACGTCGTTTCGCAAGCAATTTCCTTCTGCTTCGCGATTATCTTCGTCGATCGAAGTTTCCTTGCTCCATTAAACTTAATGTTTTATAGCGTTGGGATTTTATTAATGGATTTGGCTGTACCGTTTTTATTTTTGTAACATCTAAGTGCACTGTTTACAGTGGCGTGCAGCTCATAGAGGCATACACGCACTGCTTACCCTCGTTGTAATAAATCAATGCTTATTTTTCATTATAACCTGCCGTAAAACTCCCACACTCCTCTCGTCACTCCCCATTGTAACACAGTCTTCTATAACAAATCTTTCACCGTACTCTAACCCAACTTTGGAACTCACTTCCTGAAAATGTCAGAGAGAACTGCCACTCAGTACACTCATTCAAATACAGAGTGAAGCAGTATTACCTATCATTACAATAGAGTATTTTATATATTATATGTATTTATATTTTTCATATATTATGCATATAATTATTTATTATAAGTATTATTATTGTATATAAGTCGATTTGGGTATTTAGTATAAGATATTTATGTAGTTTATTAGATTCTAGTACCGTAGACCTATTCCACTTCTTGATACGCCTTACTCACAACCTTGAATGGGAAGCTGGAAGAAATCTCTGTTTAGAGATAAGCATTTCCAATGTAACTTAATTTATTATTACTTTGTAACTACAATTTTGGTACATGAAAAATAAAAATAAAAATAAATAAAATAAAATAAGGTCATACCAAAATGCATACCCAGGCTTGAGCTCCAGTGCACGCCACTGACTGTTTACCCATATTCGCAATAAAGAAATTTGATTTGATACCACACCTACTACTACATACAGTACGCGGCAGAAAGTAATGTACATCGGCCTTTAGAATGACATTTCCGCTTTGTAGAACGTTGTCTCTGTCACTCATACCCAAATGACTTTTTGTCGGTCTCAACGACGAACTACAAAAACGCTTTCTCCTTCTAAAGGTACATTACTTTCCGCCGCGTACTTGTAGGGACTTCCACACGCCACCGCTTTCGTCGCCTGAATCCAGCGGCTCCCTGCGACTATTTTTTTTTTTGTTTTTTTTTTTTCCGTTCGGGGAGGAGGAAAATCCTCATGGATGCCTCCGGCATGCCCGACTTCACAATGGCCTACGGACTAAAAACCTCCTCCCCCCTCCGCTCTTCGCTCCGCTCCCTGCGACTTGTTTGATATCATCTGTCCACCTTGTGGTGGGTCTGCTGCCGCTGCGCTTCAGGTGTCAAGTCATTCCAGTACTTTGGGACCAGTGGCGTGCACAGGGTTTGAACCTAGGGTAAGCATTAGATAGCTAACTACTTATTTAATGACAGGTCATCATGAAAAATGATCACATAGCCATTTCAACTAGGTAAGCAGTGCTTTTATGCCTCTATGACCTGCACGCCACTGTTTGGGACCCCAACGTCTACCGCTTCTTCGAAATTGCTACTTCAGTTTCGCAATCCGTTCGTCGGTTACTCTGGTTCTTCTACGGTTCTGCTCATTTCTGATTTGATCAAGTTGAAAAACTCCGAGCGTAGGTAGCTCTTATCATCGCCTGCCGAGTGACGAAGCTTTCTATTGAGAAAAGTACAGGCACAATTTAATATGGGCTTCATGAAGCCCATATAAAAGACTTAGAACCCATACCTTTACCCCATACCCAACCCTTAGCCCACAATATGACAGTTTGTTCCGGCGCTTCTTTTGCTTGTTCTCAGGTGGAAGAAGCGCCGGAATAACCAGCTCTTAGCTTTAAGTTGTAATGTGTTGCACAATTGCATAAATAAACGTCTTTTCTTTCTTTCTTTCTATTAAATTGTGTCTGTACTTTTCTCAATACGAGTCCAATGCCGCTTCTCCGCACACCACACACCACACACCACACGGCACACCGACCTCCACGTTTACCCACTTACCGTCTTTAAGTTCTCTTTCGATTTTATTTTAGTCTGATCAATTGCTCTAGATTTATACCTGGCACCTACCTAATTTTTTTTTTTTTTTTTCAATACTTTTTTTTTTTTTTTTTTTTTTTTTTTTTTTTTTTTTTTTTTTTTTTAATACAATAAAACTTAAAGCTAGCCTTATCTAATTACTATACCTAATTATTTTTAGCTTTTAGTACATTTGTTTCTGTAGAGTACAAAAAATCTGTGCAATTCGTTCCGGAAATCTCGGAGAAATCGGTGTACTTTTAAAAAAAAATTGAGAACAACCTCCTTTTTGAAAGTCGGTTAATAAAACCGTTTATGACTTAATACAATTTTTACTTATTTCTTTAAATGTAATGTAAATAATTAATGAGTAAAATCGCCGATCCATATCTTTATTCTGAAACATAATCTCGCTGTCTAGTCTAGTTTGTACCCCGTCGCGCGTCGTCGTCTCGTTAACTTTACAGACGGCCGCAGTTACGTTAAACTTTCTTTTCTTATGCTAATTGGTAATCACTGTACACTGCGCGCAGTTTGTTACGATTTTAATACTTTTCTTATTTAACTTGAGAATCACCATCATCACCGATAGACGTCCACTGCTGGACATAGGTCTCTTGTGCGGACTTCCGCCGGCGTATTGTGCCGCCTTACCTATAGCACGGTAATGTTATAAGCAGTAATGTGACTCGGCCGTATCTTTGAAATAAATACCTGGTGGTAAGTGATGATGCAGTCTAAGATGATAGCGGGCTAACCTGGAAGGGGTATGGCAGTTTTTATTAAACCCATACCCCTTTGGTTTCTACACGGCATCGTACCGGAACGCTAAATCGCTTGGCGGCACGGCTTTGCCGGTAGGGTGGTAACTAGCCACGGCCGAAGCCTCCCACCAGACCAGACCAGAAATTTAGAAATTATAAAATTCCAAACCCCTGCCAGGAATCGAACCCGGGACCTCCCACTATTAAGACCACAGCGCTCACCACTGCGCCAGGGAGGTCGTCAAAACAAATCGTATAAATATGTACTTGTCTATCGTCGTCGTATAAATATGTACTTGTCATATTACATATGTACTTGAACTTATTTTTAGTGAAAAAATCGCGCGGTTATTAAAAAAACAAAACAGTCCGTTCGTCACTGCGGCACAGTCGCGACTGACTGCACCACGAGCGCACCGCGAGATCGAGGCACGTAGGTATAGCTCGCGTTTCGCCCGTTTGTATGAAGTTGGAATACTGCTTACATTACCGTGCCTATAGTACCTACGTGACAGGTCGAGATGGCAATTGGGGCGGGAACGCCCCGCACACTCGCACAGCCTCTTCCGCCAGCCGATCTGGGTGACGTGCGGGTGTGCGGGGCGTTCCCCCCGCCTCATACGATTGCCAAGTCGACATGTCGCGGACTATACGTTTTCGACGTCATCCCTCAAAAAAATTTCGAGCACAGATACCTAGCTACTTTCCATTACACGTTTAGCTAGTTTTCTTATGATTTCGTAATTCAATTAGTTACCTGACCTAACAATATACTAATTAGGGAAACATACCTGATTCTAATCCACCAGTCTTTACAAGACTTACATTAGGGTAGCGACACATCTGCTCAACGTACGACGCCGATACTTCAGCGACGGAACTATCGCTCGTAGCTTATTCGGTTGGCGTGACATGACACACAACGCGCCGAACAGTCCGACTGGCGGCGCCGGGCGTTTAGTTCAGCGCTGCGACGAAAAATTACGTACGGCGGTACGTGGCGTCGTCGTCAGCCGGTGGCGGCAGTTGCGACGTGTAGAATTGCCCAGAAAGATGGATTTTGTTACAATATTGGCTATTATAGAGGGCTTAGAAGAAGTACACTCGCCGAACTTTCGGTCGCGTAATGTGTCGCTTGCTATGCAAAATACATTGAATGCGTTCTAGCCGAAGTAATCGCCCAACGGAAGGTACGGCGCTACGCCGAACGCATCAGAAATTCAGTAGATGTGTCATAGGTAACTTAATAGTATATTTCATTACAAGTGTGCAATGACGGTTCCGCACGTGTACTAAACGACTATTTTAAATACAGTTGCGAAAAAATGAAGCAATTTAATAAAATAATAAAAACACAATAAACTCAACTAACTTAACATGATATGAAATGAAAATGAAATGTAATGAAACCTAACCAAACTCATTCAATCAAATCATTAAATCTGATATTGAAACAAATTAGTAGCTTCTTTTTAGAAATATACGTATTTGCATGAATCATACAAACTTCTATGAATTTTCTTAATAAAAACTTCATGGTTGGTTTTTCTTTTTAATAGACATTATTTTGACAGTTGGGAAAGAGAACGCACGAATTCGGGAAAGGTAAAAAAAAGCACGAGTATGTAATAGCCCACATCCCGAACGCTATACGTCCCTGCAATACGCCACTTTTTAACCGACTTCAAAAAAAGGAGGAGGTTCTCAATTCGTCGGAATCTTTTTTTTTTATGTATGTTCCCCGATTACTCGAAGACGCCTGGACCGATTTTGAAAATTCTTTTTTTGTTTGAAAGGGTATACTTAAAGTTGGTCCCATTTAAATTTGGTGAAGATCTGATGAACATCTTCGAAGATAGATACTGGAACTCCTCAACGGATAAGAGTAAATTGCTCGCGATCAGTGTAATAGCTTAGTAAACAGTAGATTTTTAACCAATCATAGCATAATTCCATGGAACCACTAAAAATTGTGAAATAAAAAAATTTACAAAAAAAATAAAAACCGACTTCGATACACAAACACTAAAAATTGAAAAATAATTTAATTTATTACCGAATATATTATGTATACAAGAGTTAATATAGTTCCATAATAATATTTTTTGGGGTCGGTGCCTATGAGGTGCCATTGTGGAGTCTCATAAAAATATGAACTCTAGACGATTCGCGCAGCTAAAGCTAATTGGCACCGGCACCAAAAAGTATTATTATGGAACCATATTAACTCTTGTATACATAATATATTCGGTAATAAATTAAATTATTTTTCAATTTTTAGTGTTTGTGTATCGAAGTCGGTTTTTTTTTTTGTAAAATTTTTTTTGAGCAACTGTATTGAAAAAAACATTACGAGCGTATTGACGGCGCGGCGCCGTACTTTCGGCAAGTGTGTCGCTACACTAACAAGTAGCGAGCGATCGTGATTCGTGATGTATGATGTATGCAAATGCGTAAATACTGGTTCCATCGAACCGAGTTGTTATGCGCTTTCTTGCGCGATTCTGATTAGTCGCTCTGTTTAATGATAGACTATTGGCCTTTGCTAATTCACGTGTGACTTGTTTGTAATGCGCATACATACGTGATCATTTGAAAACAGCTAATATAATTGTTGATTGACACGCGTTGCACGAACATTTTATTTGCTCGAACCTTAATCGAAGTTTATTTTTCAAAATTAACTGCGGTGTGAGTCTCTTGCTGGCTCTTTCTTTTAAAATGTTATTTGTCCATTACCTTTTCACGGTCCACTTTAAAGTGTCTATGTTCAGGCCCATCTTTTCCACTGGGCACTCTGGGCACGTGCCCAGGGCCCACGATAAATAGGAGCCCACTAGTCCCTGCCAGGTCACCAAACTATAACCGACCGACCGATATTTTATTACCGAAAAACATATTTATTTCGATAAAATCAAAGGTCAAAAAGGCCCACTCAAACAGAGGACCATAGAGATAGTTAACTATGGTCAAGACTGACTTATATTCGATCCTTCTTGTTTACCCCCGACCATCGATGCCCCCGACCCACTACTCTCTCATAGAGGCCCAATTATTCTAATGTGCCCAGGGCCTCCAATAGGTTAAAGATGGCCCTGTCTACGTTTCCTATAATATGTTGATGCTTGCGACGTCCGCGTGGATTTAGATTAATAACAATCCCGTGGAAACTCTCTGATTTTCAGGAATAAAAAGTAGCCTATATCACCCTCCAGGTCTTTAGCTATATCCATGCAAAACATCACGACGTTCCGTTGCTCCGTTGCGGCGTGAATGAAAGACAAACCAACAAATAAACACACTTTGCATTTATAATATTAAGTAAGTATGATAGTAATATGTAAATGTGTTATAGCAGACAATATAATTATTACCTTTTGTAGGTCACATAGTTTCCCTGTTCGTGTCCTTAGTTATGACACGTTACATCATGACCTACCCTATCAAGTTGTACAGTAATCTAATATGCGTATACGTGCCACTTCGTTACACATGATGCGTTTACATATCAAGATACTTGTCTTGACTTACATCAACCAGGCCGAGCTCACTTGGTCATATTGGTCACATGGTTGGTCTCATGGGTGTATTACACGGTAATGCACCCCTTCGATGGTTCTTTAGTAGATCTTATATCATATGAAAGAGGCCTTTTGTACCTTTTGTAGGTCACATTGTTTCCCTATTCACGTCTACGTGCCACTTCGTTACACATGATGCGTTTACATATAAAGATACGTCACGTCTTGACTTACATTACCAGGCCGGGCTCACTTGGTCACGTGATCGGGGAACTGTCGAAGGGTTGCACAGTGCACTATCATAGGTGTATTATTTACCTACTATAGTGCACCCTTTCAAAGGTTCTTGCGTAAGTCTTATCTCCGTAAAATTGCGAATCGAATAAGTAGGTACGTAAATACGTATGACGGCCACTTCGAAGAATCACGGATACGAACCGAATACGGATGAGTGCACAAACTCCCGGGCCTAGGCTATTTTCATAAAAGTGAAAAAAAAAAATTCTTTCGCTACCCATAAATTCATGTTCAGCAGTAATTGGGGTTCATTAAAAAGAAAGAAGTATATATTGGGTGTTGCCTTAAAAGTTCGAGACATCTACAGATCACCACTTAAAATTACAAACGTACCAATACAACCTACTTTCTCATAAAAAAAATCGCATGCGCTATCCCAATATTCGTCTTCAGCCGTATTGCGGGGTTCATAAAAAGAAAGAGGTTTATTGAGTGTTCCGTTGCATTAAAAGTTTGGGAACCGCTGGTCTACAGAGCACCACGTGAAAATATAATCCCCCTGTAAACTGCAGTCTGCACGCACGTTGCGTGAACACAGTCAGTCAGTCGCAGCTCGCGGACAGTGCGCGCGCGTCGATCGCGCATCGGAAAATACACGCATAAAATACGAATCGAATGCGATTTCGATTCTGTATCCAGTGAATGTGACATTACTTTTCTTTTTTTTTAATCACCAATGGAGTGATAAACAAGTGATTTTTAGACTAGTGTTTTTTTTTTTGCGATTCGTGGTGAAGGGTTAATAAATCTGTGCCTTATCGGAATGCGTAGAGATCGTCACGCACGGTCGGTCCAGAAGACTACGGAGAAGTAACCCGCCGGTGGCAGTTTGTCGGGGTACCTTTGATTGTTGTTGATAATTTCAGGCACCAGTGCCTTTTTGTCTTTACTCTTTCCAGTTCCAGTTGCGTTGATTTGCCTTACCGTTATGATTGCTGTACTTAGCTTTATTTACCTCTAGTACCTTAGTGTATTTTGTACTGAATTAGGCACGCTGAAATCGTGTTGTTGTAGATTTATTAGGTATTGATTTCGTTTTCAATGCCGCGTCGAAGAAACACGACAACTGAAGCTTTTAAATGTATCTGTTTATATAAAATTCAAAGTCCTGACTTACTGACTGACTTATAATATATCATCGCACAACCTAAACCGCTGGTTCCAGAGACGTGAAATTTTGAGGGTGTGTTCTTTGTAAATAGTAGGCGTCCACTAAGAAAGGATTTTTTGAAATTCCACCCCTAAGTGGGTGAAATAGGGGTAATCTATGTAACATCTCCCTTGTACTTACAATCATGCAATAAATGAATAAATGAAAATGAAATGAAAGTTTGTATGAAATTCAGTCATTTTTCAAGTTATTTGCATGTAAGTTGGTATTTAGGTTTTCGGACACAAATGAAGAAATACGTGTTTCCGGATTTTTGGAAATTCAACCCCCACCTCGATTTTCTAAATTCCACCCGAGCGAAGCCGGGGTGGGTCAGCTAGTTAATTTATAATTCACTGATGATTTTGCGATAAAAGCGGTGATAACCTAACTATTAGACTTCTCCTAGTCGGGGGATCCGAGATTCGATCTAGGATAACGCACCTTCAAATTTATACGTACATACATTGCACATATTTATTTAATTTTATTTTAGAATAGAATAGAATAGAAAAGAAATATAGAATAAAAATACATTTATTTTCTGCCGCGCACTGTAGATAGATGTGGGATAAGTGCATTTTGAAGTTGAATTATAATTAATGTACTTACTTTAGACAAGAAACGACAGTCAAATGAAGACTTTGTTCTTTACTACCGGATGTTTTACTAGATGATGGAAAGTTTGAACAATTCTTTACAGTATTCACAAGAAGTAGAGTCTCGAATCCTTTGAAGTGCATGCAGTTCCGTGGTTCTAATTCGGTTTCAGGGTAGCATTCGAGTTAAAGAGATTTACATAAGGGTAGAGCGGCTATTTGTAACATTTTATGTAAAAAATATTAACCTCTTATTATCCATATCCATACAAATAATATTATAAATGCGAAAGTGTCTGTTTGTTTGACTGTCTGCTAGCATTTCACGGCCCCCATTTGTGATAAAGGACCATAGAATATTAATTGACAAAATAACAACGTTTCTAATCGACCTTTTACGGATAGATTGATTATTTATTACTATACCAGGCGTGTGCTAATACGCTAAAAAACCTCAAAAACCATCTTCGCATTATTGCCTTTGTAATGAAATCGTTGTGGGACACATC
Organism: Maniola hyperantus; assembly: GCF_902806685.2. Taxonomy (NCBI): domain Eukaryota; kingdom Metazoa; phylum Arthropoda; class Insecta; order Lepidoptera; family Nymphalidae; genus Maniola; species Maniola hyperantus. Next base: position 1,058,414 of record NC_048545.1, on the reverse strand, counting down.
AGTTGGATAATTTCATCTCATCAGTCATCTCAAACATTTTTGTTTTTTAAATTAAGATTTCGGCATCCTTTCTGTATTAATATACAACGCTTAAATATCCTCAATTAGAACGGTTTTCAGTTGAATCTTTGTAGTTTGTTCAGTTGTTTAGAGCTATTGGACTAAGAGCCAGCGCGTGCCTGACATTCGCTATTTTATAAAAGCTGAAAGCTTCTCTGCGTATTGTCCCCAGCACTGGGATAAACGTTTGTTTGGATTTTGGATGTTTGGATCATAGTGGCTTTGGCAGATAACAGGTAATAGTTAAAGTTGTAAAAAAATCTTACGTCAAAGTATAGTCTATTTTTTTATTTTCTTCGGAATAGTATTAGAAATCGCGTCATGCGTTGCCAGACACTTAGTCGTGGTAACCCCCTTCCAGACACGCAGATAAACTTTCAGCTTTTGTAAAATAACAAAGGTCTGGAATGCGCTGGCTCTCTCTCTCTCAATATGGGATCTTGATGCGGGTGGCATGCGAGGGAATTAATGCCCTGATGATGTTTTAACTATCCTAAGTAGGTATTCTTGAAAAGATTTATGTTTTGTGTATAAATATAGGGCATTCCTACTAGATTTATATTTTCATACGAGCGTTACAATAAATCTATCCAATTCATTATTTTAACAAAGAAATTATATATAGTCCGTAAAAAATGATTCCTCACCTGCCATTTTAACTCAATGGGTCAACTGTCATGTCAATCATACGGTTTACCTTTAAAATAAGGACTAAAATCGTACTATTGACATGGACACAAAAAGTTAAAATTGCGCGTGAGGAGCTAAATTTGACGTGTTATGCCTAATATTATGAGACGTCCTAGAATGAATACAGAACAACCCGTCAAAGGGTTGGCAAAACCACCAAAACTTATGCAAAATAGATTGATAAACGAAAACTTATGCAAACATCGATGTAAATGACAAGATAAACAAAATTTTTCACGGTTCTGAAACCAAATAAATGAGCGCCACCTCTTAGATACTGAACGACCCGTTTGAAATCCAGACGTCACTGAGGTTGCATTGGTGCTAAATAAACATTTTAGGACCAATGAGTCGGTGCCTTTTTGCTTGTTCAATGGCCCTGTCCTATAGCAAAATAGATTGATAGTCTTCGTACAACATGCTTTTTATATTAAGCAGCTCTCTGTAAGGTACTGTTACGGTCTTTTTCTCTCTCTCCGGTCGTTCCTTCATTGCTGAAGATCGTGGTCCTGGTAAACTGCCCTTGAATGGCTTATCTGTTTCCATCGGCCACACCTGCTGGACTCCTTTAGCTGGTCGGACCACCTAGTTGGTGAGCGGCCTCTCGCTCTTTTGCCCTCAGTGTTGCCCGTCACTATGAGCTTTTCTAAGCTGTCATCCCCCCGCCGTATGATGTGGCCGAAATATGAGAGCAATCTTTGGTAACATATGGAGGAGAGTCGAGCAGTGATTCCGAGTTGCGAAAGGATATACACGTTTGTGCGCTTGGCAGTCTACGGAATCCGTAGCATCCGCCTCCAGCACCACATTTCGAACGCATCTATTCTTTGCCTTTCTCTTGCTTTGATAGTCCGGTACGTCTTTGCTTTGATACGGTATTTTACTTCATCCCAATTCGTCCCAATTTTTTTTAAATTATAGCACGCATCATTTCGGTACATACATTATACTGTACTTCACTTAGCATACGAGGAATAAGATTTTTAGGGATTTATTTCCCTTCCCGATGGCCATCTCGATCTGTCGCGTACCATACATGTGGTTAGGTTATTACAAACAGTTAATAATGAAATGCAGTGTCTCCCGCAGTCGGCAGTAAATGTAATAACTAGGTTTATGGCGGCACTAAACTTGGGCCACTATTTCGGAACTATGTCGTCTTTATGGACATACTTGGCGGCCTGAATTACAAAACTTACGAGTTATGAAAGTAAAAACCACCTACTAAACGAGAAAGTTATGAATCCGTGTAATTATAATCTCGTTAAAGTTCACTTTATCGTATAGTAAAAAAATATTAATCAGCTTAAATCAAATCAAATCAAATCATTTATTTGCACGATTGCAGGTACAATGATGGTGTTCCAGTGGTTTATTTACAGCTACAATCCGCCATACAGTGGGCATGCAAAATTTATTTTCTTATTATCTATTATTAATAAGCTATTTTATAACTTTTTTTTTAGAATTATAATGTTCAACAGTCACATCACATAATATAATATAATATCACATGTCACATAATAATTATCTACCTGTAATATATTAACCAAGAAATAATTTAAAAAAATAGTCAATATAATATAATATAATCACATCAAGTCAACTCTAATTAAAATACCTAAAGCCTAAAAATATGTAACTCGTTATCTACAGTAATTAGTACCTATGTAGGTATGTATATATTTGAGATCAAATCATTTATTAGGGTTCCGTACCTCAAAAGAAAAAAAGGCACCCATATAGGATCACTTTGTTGTCTGTCTGTCGTGTCTGTCAAGAAACCTACAGAGTATTTCCCGTTGACCTAGAGTCATGAAATTTGGCAGGTAGGTAGGTCTTATAGCTGACATAAGGGGAAAGTTTTCTCGTAAGTTGCATCACACCCAAAATACCTAGGTGCCTATCTATATAAAAATCTCCACACCACTCGATCAAAACTGATGATCGGTAACTATGTATCAGTATGTCATATGTGACAGATGGTTAAACAATGGTGACAGTAGCGGCGCGAGTGACTCACGCGCAGGAATAGCGGCGCTTGACACTAAACACTAAACAGGCCACTTCATAAATCAGCTTTTGGACATGTTTATGTAGAAGAAAACCACGTTCACTATTAATAATCGGAGCCTCGATAGCTCAACGGTTAAAGGACCGGACTGTAAACCGAAAGGTCGCGGGTTCAACCCCCACCCGTTGCACTATTGTCGTACCTACTCCTAGCACAAGCTTTACGCCTAATTGGATGGGGAAGGGGAATATTAGACAACTTAGCTAATATTATTCTCTATATATAAAAATGATTCGCTGAATGTGTTGCTCATCGCAAATCTCGGGAAAAGCTGAACCGATTTCGCTACTTCTTTTTTCATAATATTCCTTGAGGTACGGGGATGGTTCTTACGGAGAGATTTTTTTTTTAAATCCAGAAAAAGAATCGACTGTTAGGCGGTAGGAAGTTCGCCGGGGCAGCTAGTTTAAAAAAAAATGTTAATGTTCTTATTTATTTAGAGTTTGCTTTCTAATTTACAATGAATTTTAGTACTGTAGCAGAGACAACGTACGTGACAGGTCGAGATAGCAATTGGGGAGGGAACGCCCCGCACATCCACACAGCATCCGCGCTGACCCGGTGCGGGCGAGCGCGTGTGACGTGCGGGTGTGCGGGACGTCCCCCCGCCTCATACCCCGATTGCCAACTCAACCTGTCGCGGACTATACTTGCCTAAGTTTTTTTTAAACACAAAGAAAGGATGAATATCAAAGTTAAGTCAAGAGTTTACTGATCTCAATAATTATTATTATTTTCATAATTGCTTCAAAATTTAACCAAAATAATGGATGCTAGAAAGCTAGAATATTAATAATGAAATTAGCCTGAATTAGTTATATTAGGTACTAACGACCTCCCGCGGTTTCGCTCGGCTAAATTATAAATCCACTTTACTCCGTGGGAATTTCTAAAAATCCTGCGTTATTCCTTGCTCACATTATAAAGGGAACCTCTGTGAGAAAACCTGCATGCCTAAAGAGTTCAATAGTTTGAGAACATTATGAAAACTCTCAGGCACACAGGTTTCCTAACGAGGTTTTCCCTCGCCGTTAAAGCAAGCTGTGGTAGCCTAGTGATTAGGACGTCCGCCTTCCAATCGGAGGTCGGGGGTTCGATCCCGGGCACGCACCTCTAACTTTTCAGAGTTATGTGCGTTTTTAAGTAATTAAAATATCACTTGCTTTAACGGTGAAGGAAAATATCGCGAGGAAACCTGCATGCCTAAGAGTTCGCCATAATGTTCTCAAAGGTATGTGAAGTCTGTCAATCCGCACTTGGACAGCGTGGTAGACTATGGCCAAAACCCTTCACACTCTGAGAGGAGACCCGTGCTCTGTAGTGAGCCGGCGATGGGTCATGATGATGATGATGATGCTCGGGAGTTTGGGACCTCCCGAATAGCCTTAAGGCGGGCATCTTAACCACAATGGTTATTGCTTGTTTTAGTCTTTAAAGCTAACAGTCTCAATCGTGACTAGACTTAAAAAGCGTGGAATGACTTTCTAGACAATAATCTACTTTTTCTTTTGTGTTATGGTCTGATCGAGTTGGTCGTATACAATACGCGGAACTAGAGTAATGCCATGAGTGCTCATTAGACGACAGGATAGCGTTTAAACTATCGTGAGTGATTTCCATTATACATGTCTCACACCCGTCTTTGCTCACGTGTTTAGTCGACGTTAGCCCGACTAGTTTCGAACCCTTCCGGGGTCCTTTTTCACAGGGACTCAGTTCGCGCACGCGTCGCGGTTGAGACTGCCTTGCTGTGAGGCCATTGAGGCCCCGGAAGGGTTCAAAACTAGTCGGGCTAACTTCGACTAAACAGAAATAGAAGTTTGAAATTTGTGTAGTCCACGCGGACGAAGTCGCGAGCATAATCTAATGTAATAATTTTTTTTTTTTTTTTTTTTTTTTTTTTTTTTTTTTTTTTTTTTTTTTTTTTTTTTTTTTTTTTTTTTTTTTTTTTTTTATAATAGATATAGCGAGCAAGCGAGCAGGCGGGTCACCTGATGTTAAGTGATTACCGCCGCCCATGAACATTTGCAGCACCAGAGGAGCCGCCGATGCGTTGCCGGCCTTTTAGGAATTTGTTGGTCCGCCCCTTGAATAACCCCATGTTATAATCTAGTGGGAACACCGCCGATGGGAGTTGGTTCCACAGTTTGCACGTGCGTGGAAAGAAGGATCTGGCGCAGCGGACGGTCGAAGTGCACCAGACACCCAGATGGTGAGGGTGAAATTCCTTACGGTGGCGCGCGGTGCGGTTGTAGAAAAAAGAGGGTGGAATGAGGTCAAAAAGCTCTTCAGAGCACTCCCCATTATACAGGCGATAGAACACGCATAGAGAGCTAACGTCTCTGCGGTGCTCCAGGCTTTCCAACGAGCCGGTTAGTTTGGGATCGTCCACAAGTCGAACAGCCCGCCTTTGGATCCGATCAAATGGAAGGAGTTGGTACTGGGGTGCTCCAGCCCAAAGGCCATAATATACCTAAGTTAGATAGAAATCCGATGCGCAGACGCATCGACGCCGTTCACTTGTCGGGTGACTCATCTGACTTGTGGGGTATTTATTTCGTGCTAAGGTCAAGCCCACATATAAGTTAGTTGCTTTCTTTGTACTCTATAATTAACTAGCTTTTGTCCGCTGCTTTGCTTGCAGTGGCGTGCAGCTCATAGAGGCATACAAACACTGCTTACCCAAGAAATAGTTACCCTAGTTGAAATGGCTTAATGCCCAATGTAAGTAGGTTATAGGTATACCTTCCTAACTACTGCTTACCCTGGCTTTGAATCCTGTGCGCGCCACTGGCCGTGCGTCATTTAATCTTTAATATCATAAGTACCTACAAATTTTATTTTCTTAGAGGAGTTAGTATTTGGAAAATGCTGAAAAGACTCAGTGATGATCACTACCCATACTATAAATGCGAAAGTGTGTTTGTTTGTTGGTTTGTCCTTCAATCGCGTCGCAATGGAGCAACGCATTGACGTAATTTTCTACATGGGTATAGTTAAAAGCCTGGAGAGTGACATAGGCTACTTTTTATCCCGCTAATGAAATAACAGCGTAATAACGCAATGAAATCAATACATCAATTATCCACATGTTGGATGATGCAGCCTTGCGCGTTGCGTCACACTCGCCGGTGAGTCAGTGCCAACTGCCAACTGCCAACCGGTCCTGCAGACAACTGCTCCGTTTGGCAAATGAGGGTCAGTTTATACAGATAGGATTTTTAATGGACGAGGGACTGGCTTTTACGAAAAAAAAAAATGAATAAGTTGCGTTGATTTAGGGTTTTAAAATTCCGTCGATAGGTGGTACTCTTTGATTTTATGGACCGTGAAAAGGTAACAACAAACAGACGTACAGACACTTTCGCATTTAAAAATATTTTGCTTTAAAATCTTGCAAGCTTGCACACAAGTTTTGTTTTTAATTCGTTATTTTTTTTGGAAATGTCACTGTCGTCAACCGATAGACATCCACTGCTGGACTTAGTACTCTTGTAGGGACGTCCACACGCCATAAATTTGCGCGCCGCCTGAATCCAGTAGCACCCTGCACTCTTTTGACAGAGGACTTCAAAGAGGTCTCGGCACTGTTTTTCGGTTCATGGCCGCCGTTCCAGCACATTAGGACCCCAACAACTTATCGGTTCTTCGAACTACGAATAGGTATATGCCGCTTCGCTTGTTTGTTATTCTTTAGTTTCTACGGATCTCCTAATGTGATCACGTAGAGAAACTCAGAGCATAGCTCTCTCCATCGCCTGCTATTGTTTTTGAGATATTCATCCAAATCATACCTTCACTCATTTATTCAAACTGTATTATAAATCTCGGAATAAAGTTATGCAATACATCGAAAGCTCGCACCAATACAACAATTACATTATACCCGAAGATAAATCAGCAAATTCAAAAGCAATTTCAGTTCGCTTGCCAAAAACGTTATGGACATTAGATCGCCCGTCAGCCACTCAACGATTTTATCTATTTTAGATTCCAATCCACATTTCTGACATAATAGCTTGCCTTTCACTTGATCGCTTTAATCAATTTGACGTCGTTGATTATAATTGAACGCTCGTTTTTCGCTTATATATCCACCAGTCATCAACCTTATCAACTAGCTTAAACTAACTATTAACCGTGCCGCCAAGCGTTTTAGCGTTCTGGTACGATGCCTTGTAGAAACCGATCAAGGGTATGGGCTTAATGAAACTGGCATGCCCCTTCCAAGTTAGCCCACTTTTACCTTAGACTACATTATCACTTATGAGATGGCAGCCAAGGGCTAATTTGTATCAGGACGCAACGCATCGTGTGGATTCACGTATCGCATTCGTAAATTTTGCAAGACTGCAGACTTAACCTAATTTTATCGAAATGAGGAGGAAGGCATTATCTCCATCTAGTTTCTATATACCAGTGGATAGTTCCTAATTATGCAGCTTGTCCCTTCCTGTCTCTAACTTGTATTCGCCCACGATATTTTAGCAATGCAACGTCGCATCTGTAGTGCCCTGTCTCTACCAACGTCCGTCGTCCTACGCCTCTAATTTATATGCACAATACGAACCTTCTATTCTGTATTTGGAGTCTCAATCGCTTATTGTTTTTGCAACAGAATCGAACGTAGTGCCACTTCGTTCGAGTATTTTGTTACTTTTTATTACTCTGTGACATTATCTTCCGCTAAAAGTCTTCTACGTCTGATCTGATACGATTTTTAACGGAGCAGGAAAACATCGTGAGGACACATGCATGGCTGAGAGTTCTCCACAATATTCTCAAAGGTGTGTAAAGTCTGCAAATGCACACTTGGCCAACGTGGTGTGGACTATGACTTAAATTCTTCTCATTCGGAGAGGAGACCCGTGCTCAGTTCAGCTTCAGCTCAGACAGCGTAGTGGGCCTGGGATGAGTTGATCGTGATGATGACAATTATGAATATTAACTAATCCTTTTAAAACCTGAATCCAGGCACCTACGATAATGAAGGAGCAAGTATTTCCTTTAGGTACCTCTGCAATCCTTCATAACACTAATTGTAGTGTTGACCTACTTAATTAGGGCACGAGGATCCCTACCAAGAACACAGAGCTCTTTCAACTCGACTCAACTCAAGAGACCTTTGAGTTCTTGAGTTTTCAAGGAAACGTGCTTAATAGTTTCAGTTCATCGCACGTTCTTCGTTGCAAAACGTTGAACAATCCAGTACAAGTCAAAAGAAATTCTTTGTTTATTAAATTAACCATTGCTAGACACATTATCCTCCAATGCCCCGACGGAGCTGCTTGAACCAGGCTACAATCTAAGTAGTTAGTACAGTAAACTGTTACTTAGTTGAGGCTTTTCAGTGTGAAGAAGCCATCTAACTGTTCCACTAAGTCATCCGTAGTGTACCTGCGTAACCCCTTTGACAGGAAGGTTATACCGCATGTTTAACGTTGAAGTGAAATCTTTGTGTAATTCTTTAGCTACGGGCTCCGACAAAAATCTTTTGCATTCTGAGAGGAGACCAGAGATTCCGTAGTGAGCCAGCGATGGGTTGTTAATGATGATGATGACGGACTCCGACGAAAGAAATTTCCTGAAGATACCCAATATCTTGGAGATCCGGTTGATTTTATACGAGAATACAGATAAGAGTGCCTTAATAGTCGTTGTCTGGCCAATTATTATTATTTATAAGTTAATAGAATATCCTGCTTATACCGTATACAAAAAGCGGTCATAGCCTACTGGTTAAAACGTCTGCCTCCTATTAAGAAAGAAAGAAAGAAAACTGGTTTATTCATCTTATGCCTAAGGTACAAACAAACTTAAAATTAATGGTTAGTAGATAGTATTAGGGGAGGGGGCGTTGATCCTGGGCACTATAGGTATCACTTGCTTTAACGGTGAAGGTAATCTACATAAGAGAGTTCTCCATTATGCTCTCAAAGGTGTGTGAAGTCTGCCAATCCGACTTGACCAGCGTGGCGGACTATGACATAAACCGATCATTGTATCGTTTAGTAAATATTATTGTTTGTTCATTAACTACAATGTCTAGTTTCCCCGCTATCAGAGCTCGCTTTTGCGGAGGAATTCCTTTTGTCTTCACGAACAAGGTCACCTCGGTTGAGAGATAATGTTTAAATCTGACGTTTTGTTTGTATTATACTGCTCGCTGCAAAGCATTGTTATTTACCGTCCTCTCAGCGAAATGACGGAGATTTCTATTAGTCTTTTAAATCTTTTGTCGTTCTAAACTTTTCACCGAGTTATCGAGTAGTAATTTTCTGGAATTTAAAAGGCACTGTCCCTTTTTAATTTAAAAGAATGTTAGTTTTATTTTTGACATACTTTCTCGTTGCTTCATCACTGAAGCGGAAAATTTTCAGCGCTAAGTGACGTGAAACTATGAATGAAGAGTTGATATATCTCAATTTAAACATTGTCTTTGACCAACAGAAAGACATCGATACGGTGATAATGATGATAAGCCATTCACCAAATTATGAACTCATTCTCACCCCCGACACTTCATACAAGCGAAAAAAACTCGGACCGAACTCGGATATTGCTTACGTATCTACTAATCCGATCTTGGATCAAAATCCAAGCTATTCAAGCGATATCTTTGGCATATTTACGAGTACGTCTGTCATTCCTACGCAGAGCTTACCTACAGAGAGAGAGAGAGAGAGAGCTATCGCGTGCTAGACCTTTGTTATTTTATAAAAGCTGAAAGTTTCTGTGTGTATTGTACCCAACACTGGGACGAACTGTGTTTGGATGTTGGTTTGGTTCATGGTGGCTTTTGGAGATACTTTTTACTTTGACGTCAGATTTTTTACACCTTTATTATCTGTTATCTCCCAAAGCTGTTCCTCCCAATGCTGGGGACAAGCTGCGCCGATGCTATGTCCGATTTGAATCCGAGGCACAACCGAGGTATTCTCACGGATGACGGACAGACCTCGGACGACGGAAGTGTAGTGCCGAGTGCGTAATCGCCGCTACGTGGCGGGTACGGGGGAGTGTAAGCGTACTAAGACTTGACCTATTGCTACTATGACACACTCAACCGCTGGAGAAACTTGCCAGGGTTAAACCACTCGAAAGCGCTGGTTAAATCCTTCAGCAAGAAGGTAGCATCTGAGGTGCTGTCGCTTAACAGAAGTAACATGTGCATCCTGGTGCGAGCTTTAACGGGTCACTGTGGCCTGAAAAGGCACATGTATAACCTTAAGCTCCAGGGCTCGGACATCTGCAGAGAGTGCCACGAGTCTCCCGAGACTCCGATGCACATTATCTGCTTCTGCCCTGCTCTGATGCACAAACGTAGCGTCCACCTAGGGAGACACATCATTTATCCGGAGGATGTTACTTCAATTCCAGTCAAGAAGGTGGTGCTGATGGCGGCCACAGGATTTGATAAGGAAGTGTGAAGTGGAGGCAAACAAAATAGATCGGAGACGGTCGCAGTGATTCAGGGATAGTAAGGACCTGTATAGCCCCAAAGAAGAAAGAAGAAGAAGAAGACTTGTAGCTATGCCAATAGTAGTTTTTACTTTGATAGGCTGAAATTCAGGTCGCCACTTCCGAATACGTTCACGGCGTATTATGATTGATGTCGACACCATACTTGACATCGCCCGGAAGGAAGTTGCCAAAGCCAAGTGCTTCCTTCGGCGGAACCAAGCTAACATCAAATTGAACACGTAAAATTGACAATGCCTAAATGTACACTCATTAAAAAATGCATATCTTTAATGTCCTTCTACAACTTGCCTTAGGCTAAAGTTAGGTATAGTGCCCGGCAAACAACTTGGACCTGAAGCAATGTAGTGGGAGAAAATTGGCCAATCTGGGAAGCGAAAGTCGACGAATCAACCAATCGCATGCACTCGCGCTGACTGATCAACCAATCGCGGGCACCCGCCATTCGCCAGCCAATCGCATCATTGCTCAAGTTGTTTGCCTGGTGGCCTCGGCTTGCTGGGAATCCGGGATTCTGTTTCGGGTACTGTCCTCTAACTTTGAGTTGCCTATTTTTTAACAGAAGAAAAGAAAACAAGGTACAGAACTACGCAGCATGCAAAAGCGGTCTTATCGCTAATGGCAAGAAACCGGCCAAGTGCGAGTCAACGCACAGCCTAAACCGCTGGTCCTAGAGATATGAAATTTGGAGGGTGTATTCTTTGTAAAGAGTTGGTGCCCACTAAGAAAGGATTTTCACAAATTACATCCCCAAGTGGGTTAAATGGGGGTTTGAAATTTATGTATTCCGTATTACCATAAGCTAGTGCACCATATACATGGTACATTTCGTATTTCTTGTGGGTACTACAGTTGGTTTGTTGTTCCTTGTGTGCTTGTACTGCTTGACAAGTGATGATTGTATAATAACGTTACGTCCTACCTATTGATTATTTATTTATAAACCGTTCTCACGGTCGTAATTATGACAAAGCTAAAACTTTTTGCTTCTTTCTGATATTTTGTCATTACTCAGTGAGAAACGATTACAATTTGTAACGGATGCCACAAAATATAAATCCTTGGATAAAACTCGGTCGGGGGATCGAAGACCGATCCCGGGCACTCACCTTTCGGAGTTATTTATTTATTTTTATTTTTCAAGTATCAAAATAGTAGTTTTTTTTTTATTTTTTATAAAGAATATTAGCCATGTTAAATGACTAATATTCGCCTTTCCTCTCCAACTAAGCGTCAAGCTCGTGCTAGGAGTAGGTACGACAATAGTGCAACGGGCGGGTTTTGAACCGTCGACCTTTCGGTTTTCAGTCCACTCCTTTACCGGTTGAGCTATTGAGGCTCTATATAGTTACAAAGTAATAATAAATTAAGTTACATTGGAAATGCTTATCTCTAAATAGAGATTTCTTCCAGCTTTCCATTCAAGGTTGGAGTCATGTCACATGTGCATTTTAAGCAATCAATGTCATTTGATCTAACGGTGAAAGAAAACATCGTGAGGAAACATGCGTGCCTGAGAGTTTTCTACAATTTTCTCAAAGGTGTGTGAAGTCTGCCAATCCGCACTTGACCAAACCCTTCTTACTCTGAGAGGAGACCCGTGCTTTGTAGTGAGCCGGCGATGGGTTGATCATGATGATGATGATGTACTAAACTGTACCACTTGTACCTACAGTTCAAGTTTTTTTTTTTTTTTTTATTCAGATACAAGTTAGCCCTTGACTGCAATCTCACCTGGTGGTAAGTGATGATGCAGTCTAAGATGATAGCGGGCTAACCTGGAAGGGGTATGACAGTTTTTATTAAACCCATACCCCTTTGGTTTCTACACGGCATCGTACCGGAACGCTAAATCGCTTGGCGGCACGGCTTTGCCGGTAGGGTGGTAACTAGCCACGGCCGAAGCCTGCCACCAGACCAGACCAGAAATTTAGAAATTATAAAATTCCAATGTACAGTTACTGATTAATATAGTTAACTACATATTATTATACGAGACCAACAAAAAACGTGCGTACTCTCACTTTCTTTTTGCCGTGTTTCCTCATCTACGAAACTTAATTGGCTAGAAGCAATTTAATTTGTTCCATAAGTCGTTTTATAGCTTTTTTGCCTTCGACGTTGTATCTATTTATTTTTTACCCCTCACTAAGTGCGTTAGTAATTTTAGCTTAGACAAGACGGATAAGTTTCCTATACAAAGTGTGCTATTTTGTGCCCACAGTCACGTATACTGAAAACATATTAAACTCAAATTAGGTTCAGAATAAGGCAGTGGTCCGACCGCCGACGATGAACGAGAAACGAGTAGAACTAGAAACTGAGATTGCTGTGAGCAATAAGGCCGCCTTTGCATACAATTTTTTTTTTTTTTTTTTTAGTCTTAGTTACTGTAATATTTATAATGTAATATTTATTGTGTGCAATAAAGTATTTCTATCTATCTATCTATCTTAATCGAGTTGGCCATCAGCGGGAAGCGAGTGTGTAGTTTCGATAGTTTTGTCGCCGGGCTGTAAGCAAGAGTGCAAGTGCGAAGTGCGATTACTCGCGCCGTTCGCCCGCGGTCGCTCAGTCCTTTTCAAACCTGCGCGCGCGTTAAACGTTTTCAAGCCAGCGAGCAAGTAAAGCGAGTCGTCGCCGGCAGTGTGAACAGTCAGAGAGCAACTTTTGATATATGCATCTCTTTCGTTTACACGGAATGTACATTTTTATCGTGCGTTTCTTGAGAGAGAAAATCGCCGATAGTTAGACATTTTCTCGCCGGCGCGGCGGCGGCGGCGTTCGGACCACTGCCTAAAACTTGTGATAGGTCCAAATAGGATGTACCTACATGTTTTTTTTTTTTAATAGATACAACGAGCAGGCGGGTCACCTGATGTTAAGTGATTACCGCCGCCCATGAACATTTGCAGCACCAGAGGAGCCGCCGATGCGTTGCCGGCCTTTTAGGAATTTGTTGGTCCGCCCCTTGAATAACCCCATGTTATAATCTAGTTTTTCATTATAATGTACTTACTATTACATACTATTTATACCTCTGACTGCGAAAGTGTGTCTGTCTATCTGCTATGTTTTCACAACCCTTGCAATACCTTGAGTCCTGGCGACGGACATAGAAGAATTTTTATGGCGGATAATCAAAGAGTTTCCACGGGATTTTCTTACGCACGCTCTATCTTAGGCTGCATCATCATCACTAATTGCCAGCAGGTCTGATTGCAGCCAAGCGCTAGTCTATAAATTAAAAATAAAATGTTTCCTGATACAGAAATAAGAACGTGGCTACATTACATGAATTCATTCATACACTTCTTGTGTTATGGTTATGTTCTAATCTCCCATTTCCATATCGTGTCGTAACGCGCAACTCGGTAATCTGTCATTGTTTTATACCATTTCTTATTCAGTTTTATGTAACTCGATATGGTTATTGTCTCTCCGTGATGATGAAACTTTCTCCGCTAACAAAAAACGTTAATCTCTGGTAAAAGTTTCGTGAAATAATACTTTGATGATTTTAATGATTAATTGTTTGCTACGACTTCTATAGTTCAGCGCAACGCACACATGCCGATTTTATAATAATAATATACTGGCTTCTCGCGACTTCTTCCGCGTGGACTATACAAATTTCAAATCCCTATTTCACCCCCTTAAGGGTTAATTTTCAAAAATCCTTTCTTAGCGGATGCCTACGTCATAATAGCTATCTGCAAGAAAAACAATCGTGGTGCTTTACAAAATTATTATTCAAACCCTGAATGAAATGTAGTGAATTGAATCAAAATGTCCATTTCTATGTAAACATCCTATTTCCTAGATTATATTATGTACTAGCGACTCGCCCCGGCTTCGCAATGTAGATACTGTAATGTGGTGTCAGTGAGGAGTGATTAATAAAATCCATATTTAGATACACCTTCGAAAAGGGGTTGTTTCAGATCACATTTGAAAATCATAAAATCGAATATTGTGAGCCAACCTTAAAAGATACATGTACAAGATACAAGTATAAGAAAGAAAGAAAGAAGAAAGAAGTTTATTTTTTTAAAGCTGTACCACACATTACCGGTTAGAACTGGTTAGGTTATCCCGGCGCCTCTAATACTTGAGTAGTAAAGTCAAAAGACCTCAAGTAGAAGAAGCGCCGGAATAAAGTATGTCATGTGTGGCACAACCCGAAAAAAAAAACATTATAAAACAAATTAACACAAACAACATTAAACTATACATATGAACCTTCCTCTTGAATCGCTCTATCTTTTGGTGAAAACCGCATTAAAATCCGTTGCGAAGTTTAAAAGATCTACGCGTTCAAACGTACATACATACAGACAGCGGGAAGCGACGCGACTTTATACTATGTAGAGATTCTATTGACGCAATTCAGTTTTAATGTGACTCGTAAACGTATTACATGATACATCAAAGTTCGGTGTAACGTTGCCGTTTTAGCTATTAATAGAAACCTTGTTTTAGCGTTTAAACTACCATGAGTGATTTCCATTATAAATAATATCTGTCCCGGCTGTACTCGCGTGTTTAGTCGACGTTAGCCCGACTAGTTTCGAACCCATCTGGGGTCCTTTTTCAAGGGAGTCAGTTTGCGCACGCGCCGCGGTTTTGACTGCGGGCCGCGCGTGCCGCTGCCCGTAGAGCCCGTTGTGAGGGTGGCTGGGGTGGGGGGGGGGGGAGACAGCTGCCGATCGTCTCCCGACAGTTCTTGCTGATCTTCATCGCTGGAACCGTCACCGTAATCCAGGCAAGCGGAGCTAATGGTGTCCCGTCCCACGACTGATCTTGTCTTAGCGTCAAAAAGCGGTTTCCACGCTGAGGGTAGTAGCATCAATCCATTGTCACGATTGAAATTAGGGTAGCGACTAATTTCGATCGCTTCTCGTATCTTCCGCGGTACTAGAAACTTTTTCCGGGACAATACGGAAACCTTGTCGAAACGCGTCAGTGTAGTGCGTCGTACCCGAATTTTGGATATGTTCTGCTATTGCTGACCCATTGGTGGTCACATTTTACCTTGATTTCCTCATTTATGTAATACGATACAATGTGCTTGCCAATTTCAGAATCAAGGGGCTTTTAGACTTTCTTTCTAAAGGTTCGTACGCACCTGAGCGGCGCGGCGCGGCGCTTCAGTCCGACTGCAGAACGCGTCACCTCAGGCCGCTCGACGGTGCCTACCGCACTACAACTTCAGTACGCGGCACCTCGCGTCACTTGCGCGTCACTTTTATACCCGTTCGCGTACGAGCGCGAAGCGCCGTGCCGCGCCGCTGGGTATGTCGCACTTGCGTCACTGCACTGCGCGTCGCTTCGCTGCGCTTCAAAATATTCTCTCCAGCCGTGCCGCGCGGCAACGCGCGGTGAAGCGCTGTGCAGCGCCGCTCTAGTGCGATATGCGCCATACAAAATGATAGAAATGATATTTTGACGCTCCGTGCCGCGACGTGCAGCTCGCTGAAGCGCCGCGCCGCGCCGCTCAGGTGCGTACGAACCTTAACGCAGAGAAAAGGACAGAATGTTTTGTATTCACTAGTTCTTTGTCATAATGAATAGCACCTCTAACTTTTCGGTGTTATGTGTGTTTTAATTAATTAAATATCACTTGCTTTAACGGTGAAGGAAAACATCGTGAGGAAACCTACATGCCTGAGAGTTCTCCATAATGTTCTCAAAGGTGGGTGAAGTCTACCAATCCGCACATGGCCAGCGTGGTAGATTATGACCAAAACCCTTCTCACTCTGAGAGGACACCCGTGCTCTGTAGTGAGCCAGTGATGGGTTGATCATGATGATAATTACCTATTATTATTGTTGAATTCACAGACATAACCGCCCTATTGTTCCACTCATTATGTATTCTCCAGACGATAATTACCTACTCTGAATCTACGCGTAATTTCGTTTCATCGCTCAGGAATGTTACATTACTTTGCTACTACTGTGTGATGTACCACCTCTATACCTCGAATAAACATTACTCTATTCTATTCTATTCTATTCTATTCTATTCTACTATTACAGATTAAATTGTCTGTTTTTTTTTTTAAATCTACAACTAACTTTCGTTATTAAAATAGAGTAGACCATCTCTATTTTAATTAAGTTTAGGTAATATGCATTTATTTATAGAGTTTTATAATATGACTAGCTTATTCCCGCGACTTCGTCCACGTGGACTACACAAATTTCAAATCCCTATTTTATCCCCTTTTAGGAGTTGTATTTTCAAAAATCCTTTCTTAGCGGATATCTACGTCATAATAGCTATCCGCATGCCAAATTACAGCCCGATCCATCCCAGTAGGTAGTTTGAGCTGTGCGTTGATAGATCAGTCAGTCAGTCAGTCACCTTTTCCTTTTAGATTCACAGACATAACCGCCCTATTGTTCCACTCATTATGTATTCTCCAGACGATAATTACTCTGAATCTACGCGTCATCTCGTTTCATCGCTCGGGAATGTTACATTACTTTGCTACTACTGTGAACTATTACAGATTAAATTGTCTGTTTTAAAATATACAACTAACTTTCGTTAATAAAATAGAGTAGGCTATCTCTATTTTAATTAATTTTTAGTACTTAATATGTATTTATTTATAGAGTTTTATAATATGACTAGCTTATGCTCGCGACTTCGTCCGCGTTGCCTACGCAAATTTCAAACCCCTATATTACCCCATTAGGGGTTAAATTTTTAAAAATCCTTTCTTAGCGGATGCCTACATCATAATAACTATCTGCATGCTAAATTTCAGCTCGATCGAGCCAAGCTTTTCCTTTTGTAATATATATTTAGATTCATTAGAAATATCCCTGAAGTGTATGTAAAACTATCATAAAAAAAACCGGCCAAGTGCGAGTCAGGCTCGCGCAATGAGGGTTCCGTACTACAGTCGTATTTTTTCGACATTTTGCACGATAATTCAAAAACTATGATGCATAAAAATAAATAAAAATCTGTTTTAGAATGTACAGGTGAAGATCTTTCATATGATACCCCACTTGATATAGTCACTCACTTCGAAAGTTGAAAATACTAATTATTAGTTCATGACACATTTTTTTTGTGTGATCTAACCCTAAATTTACGGTTTTCAGATTTTTCCCCGAATGTCAGCTATAAGATCTACCTACCTGCCAAATTTCATGATTCTAGGTCAACGGGAATTACCCTGTAGGTTTCTTGACAGACAGACGGACAGACAGACAACAAAGTGATCCTATAAGGGTTCCGTTTTTCCTTTTGAGGTACGGAACCCTAATTATAAATGCCAGTTTGTATGGTATTCGTCGCTTTTGCAGGTACACATGTACCCACTTTAATATTAATATTTTTCCCTCCGTTAGCCGCATTGCAGTGTTTCCATGTATGCTGGGCCGAGTTTTCTAAGAGTTTGATCTAGGTTAAACCATAATTTACAAGTAGCTGTACTAGATAAATATTATGTGGTTCACTCAGTGCTATAGTGACCTCAATAGGTACCTAGTAAGAATACGTTTTAGAGATACTTACAACAACTACAGCGATTTGTATTGCTGGAATGTATGATTATACAAGAAAACAAAAATTAAATTAAATTATTATTGTATATACCTACATTTATTCTAACTCTATTCTGTTAAAATAGTTTAATTATAATTTTAAGTAATCTCTTTTGGCCTTCTGTTATACCTAGATTTAAATTTAAATAATAATTATGTATTTACGCTGTTGATTACTTTCAAATAAACAAAATAAAAAAAAATAAAAAAAAATCTTACATTCAACAAATTATTGACAATCAATAATACAACAGGGTTATTCAAGGGACGCGGCGGACCAACAAATTCCTGAAAGGCCGGCAACGCATTGGTGGTTCCTCTGGTACTGCAAATGTTCATGGGCGGCGGTAATCACTGAACATCAGGTGACCTGCTCGTTTGCTCGCCATTTTTATTTAAAAAAAAATCAAAACAGAGTGAACTGTGATCAAAAAGTGTACAATGGTACCTACCTAATTTGAATAAATGCTTTGAGTTAAAAAAAAATATACTGAGTTCGTGCAATACGTAAGACCTACCTACAATTATATTTTACCGTAAACATGTTTCAGTTCAGTCATTCTCGAGTTCGATTGTTAGTAAAGCTGGTTTATTATGATACTCGTAGCGGGCTCAGCAGAGGCGGTGCATCACAATATTTCATAACATCTGCTCTTTGTCCAACTATCGCTATTCTTCATGTTTGAAAACTTTACTTTGTTGAGTTTGTTGTAGAGAACTGTTTTAGTTCATCTAACTGTACTGTTGTTCTAAATAATATCTGTCCCGGCTTTACTCACGTGCTTAGTCGACGTTAGCCCGACTAGTTTCGAACCCATACGGGGTCCTTTTTCAAGGGAGTCCGTTCGCGCACGTGCCGTGAGTAAAGCCGGGACAGATATTATTTAGAATGGAAATCACTCACGGTAGTTTAAACGCTAAAATGTACTGTTGTTGTTGCTTTTTAGGGTTCGGTACCTCGAAAGGAAAAACGGAAACCTTGTAGGATCACTTTGTTGTCCGTCTGTCTGTCAAGAAATCTACAGGGTTCTTCACGTTGACCTAGAAACATGAAATTTGGCAGGTCGGTAGGTCTTATAGCAGACATTAGGGGAAAAATCTGAAAACCGTGAATTTGTGATTACATCACACAAAAAAAATTGTGGTCATGAACTAATAAATAATAAGTATTTTCAATTTTCAAAGTAAGATAACTATATCAAGTGGGGTATCATATGAAAAGGCTTCACTTGTGCATTCTAAAACAGTTTTTATTTATCGTGCAAAATGTTGAAAAAATACGACTGTAGTACGGAACCCTCGGTGCGCGAGCCTGGCTCGCACTTGGCCGGTTTTTCAAGCTTTGGGCTCCAAACTATTACTATCATTGTACCTAGGTTTGTTTTCATTTCACTTACCATAATATGGGTGCTGTGCAAAATTCCGTAATTGTAACTTTCACCATTTGCTGACTGCAGTAAAAGTCCTTATTTTTTTTAAACCACACCTTTACATCAGCAATCAACATAAATGGTTCATCTGTGATTCTTGATGATAGAATTGTTTGATTACGATAACATATTATAAACTAGCTGATGCCCGCGACTTCGTCCGCGTGGATTTAGGTATTTAAAAATCCCGTGGGAACTCTTTCATTTTCCGGGATAAAAAGTAGCCTATGTCTCTCTCCAGGTCTTTAACTATACCCATGCAAAAAATCACGTCAATCCGTTGCGACATGATTGAAGGACAAACCAACAAACCAATAAACCAACAAACAAACACACTTTCGCATTTATAATATGGGTACTGATTACTCGTTTATTACATCTATTAATCTCTTCAGTGCGCTTTTTTCGATAAATTTTATCATAGGTTTGAGTTTTCTAGATTATAAATGAATACAACCAACCCTGCATAATTTAGAATTATGATTGTCATAATTACATAATTCTATGACAGGGTATTACCGTGGAGATTATCCGGCGATTGTAGAGAAGGACAGACTCGTGATTCTTAGACCGCGGATACATCTGTAAGTTTTACTCACGTAAGTAGCTTACATGATTAACTTACGACAAAGCTAATGTAAACAGTCTTATAAGTAAACTAATTGATGCCCACGGCTTCGCCCGCGTGGATTAATGTTTTTAAAATCCCGTGGGAACTCTTTTATTTTCCAGGATAAAGGATCACTCTTCCCTAGGATGTAAGCTATTTCTATACCAAATTTCGTCAAAATCGGTTGAAGGGACGAGCCGTGAAAAGCTAGCAGACAGACACACTTTCGTATTTATAATATTAGTATGGATTTACCTTAGTAAATTAGTTGTCAATTAATTACGTAAGCTAATTACGTGATTAATTACAGGTGTAATCGCGGCCTTAAGACAATTTGTACCTACCTACGCATGCTGCTTTCATGTAGTTAATGCTTACTCATTGCATCAACTTGTTCTTGCATAAGTGGAATTAATCTGCGCATGAGCCCATCTACACGTCTATCACGCTCGCTTAGTAAATACCAAGTGCAGGTTCATAATTTAGGATTCTGACTATCATAATTGCTAAATTATGACTGGGTGTTAAATTATGACAAAGTCCCAAAGTATTTACTCAGACAGTGTGTACGCTTGGTTTGCTTTCATGTAGTGAATGCTTACTCATTGCATCAACTTGTTTAAATATAGAAAAGGATTGACTGACTGACTGATCTATCAACGCACAGCGCAAACTACCTACTGGACGGATCGGGGTGAAATTCGGCATGCAGATAGCTATTATGACGTAGGCATCCGCTAAGAAAGGAATTTTGAAAATTTAACACCTAAGGCGGTGAAAAAGGGGTTTGAAATTTGTGTAGTCCACGCGGACGAAGTCGCGAGCATAAGCTAGTTCTTGCATAAGTGGATTGAAAGGGCTGCGCGTGAGCCCATCTACACGTAGCCCGTCCATCACGCTCGCTTAGATCGGTTTCACTCCAATTACTATAATAGTTGGGTGCATCGCGAAATTCCATAACACTTTCACCGGTTTCCTCACTGTTACTTTCATCATTCATGTGTCTCGCGTACATTAGCGTACAAATAAAATGCTTTTGTCTTCGTGATTGGCGCTTCGATCAAATTGGTATTGAAAATTGCCAATTAATATTCAATTAATGGAGTCAATAGCGAAAAATCTTTTTGTATCTATTCTGCTTCCTCTACAACCTCTCGCACTCCTAAGGGTCACTGGCAGAGATCTCTCATAGAGATAAGTGCTTTCCTGACCACTTTTACTTTATTGTAAATGTTTGTGGTACAAATAAAAAAAAATGTTGGTGAGTTATACCTACTGATAGTTCTCACGGGGTTTTTAAAAAACCGAAATGCTTAACCTACCGCTAGATTGGATCTTTGGAGTACTATAGTCACTTGTTCAAAAATCGTTTATTCGAAGAAATACACTTTTCTTTTGTTGAATTTTAATGAAATAATGTGAACCCGGGTCTAAATAAAATTAGGCTCTGGTTACAGGCATTAAGCTTACTTAACTTAGGGGGAGTCCGGGAGAGTATACCCGCCTTCCACTAAAATGCTCATAAATCTTTATATACTTAAAAATCGCTATTTTCTATAAATTGTATCTTAAGCTGCACTATTTAGCTATATTTTCTCTAAATAAAGTTTGATACATAAGTAATAGTTTATGAGTAATTAACGATTTCTACCAAAGTGACATTCGGCTAATATCTCCCACCTGGGTGGGAGACTTGACCCCCCAAGTGGGGAGCCTTTATCCGGGTACAAAAATAAGCAAAATAATCATTACAAATTATAATTCTAAAAAAAAAATTAATCATACAAATATGACACATAGTATTTTGTAGTAAATGAGAATTCCTTTTTTGATTGGAGCAATTAATACAAATAAACTGCTCCTCATCATGTCTTTATCATATTTGGACAGTCCAACGGATTTCATGGTCATAAGTCTCATGTTCATAACTTTCTCTTCTGCACATCTGAAACAAAACCAATTATCAATTTCATCTCCTACTTCACCCCATGGACTATCAGAGCTATTATCATGCTTGGGTTCTTCGTCAGGGTCTGTCTAACCGTCACTTGACTGTAAAACTTGTCTTTTCAATGGTCTTTTTACTGTCTTTTTCTCTTCGCTTTACCTTTTTGTTTTTTAAGTTATTTTAATTTTCTTATTTTTTGGTGCATAATTATCTATATCATCATCTAGGTCTAGTTTTTCTGGCGTTTTTTTTAAAAAATTTAGTTTTTCTGGGCTGACCACGACGAAGGAGCAGCCTTTGGAATTGAACGAATCATTTGTGGTACAACTATTTTCGGTCTATGTCGTAAATCAGAATCTACCGTTGTCACATCCAGATTTTGAGATGTAGAAGCTACCTCTTCTGATTGTCTTAATATTGCAATTGGTTGCTCAGATTTTTTCCTCAGTCAAAATTGATGGTGAATTGGCTCTAGCCACCGCAGATAGATTCATGAATACTAATGCTGATGTTGAAGGCTCTGACTGACGTTGTACAGTAGATGATGAAGGTAATGAAGGAAGGCAGGACGATCGTGGTTACATCTGGAGGTAATACAAAAATATTATTGCCGGAGAAACAACGGGCGAGTTTACCCGGGGTAAAGTCTCCTCCCGACTCCAGGGTAATGTCTCCCACCCCACACAAATCTGTCAGTTATTACATTTTTATAAAAAACTATGACACTTAAGTAAAAGCTGTCTGCCGTAAATGTTACTAGGATAATTACAGTTACGATGTATATAAATGATATACTGGAATCTATTCACAGTAAGAAACAGAAATCAAATATCGAAAATTTAAAAAATTTACTTACCGGCACGAAATTTTTTAGTTACTTCTCACTACTAAACCAAACTGCCGATCGTAACGGTATCTCGTGAGCGAGGTGGGAGGCGTCTATGGAGGCTAAGAAGTGTGGCAAAGTCGCAATATCTAGTTCCACAAAGATTCTATGAGCAGTGGCTAATGTCTCCTACCTGCTAAACTCTCCCGGACTCCCCCTACTCATTTCTCGCTAACAGTTCTAAGAATACGCGTCGTAACGTACTTTGTAGGCGTGGGTAAAAACAAATCATCTATATTTAACCCGAGCTTCCTGTCACGTGGACTTATTGGACTTATTTCCACGCTCTAACCAAACGCTTGTATGAACTTGCCTTGTTCTTTTGTAGCTCAATAACTTATTCTTTTATTACTTTATTTTCTGACGATCTCAGGATTGTAAGCTGTAATAAATAATAAAATAAATAATCTTTAAAAAATAAATATTAATTTACTCCTCAACTACAGAATGGTTATTAATTATTCCTTTCCTGCTTTATTTTCTGATCGATTGTGTAATACCACATTCCTCAAAAAAAACCGGCCAAGTGCGAGTCAGACTCGCGCACCGAGGGTTCCGTACTCGGGTATTTTTTTCGACATTTTGCACGATAAATCAAAAACTATTATACACAAAAATCTGTTTTAGAATATACAGGTAAAGCCTTTTCATATGATACCCCACTTGGTATAGTTATCTTACTTTGAAAATTGATTAATTTTTTTTGTGTTATGTAACCACAAATCTCCGGTTTTCGGATTTATATTCCTTTACTTGTGCTATAAAATCTACCTACCTGCCAAACATGATTCTAGGTCAACGGGAAGTATCCTATAGGTTTTCTTAACAGACGACGGACAGACAGACAGAAAACGAAGTGATCCTATAACGGTTCCTTTTTCCTTTTGAGGTACGGAAACCTAAAACCCTAAACATTGACGTTTCAAAAATCAAAATTACGGACTTAATCTTGTTCTTATTTCAGTAGTGCCACCCCGAGCACAATGCACTTCACAATGTCACGTAGAACGGACTTAATTCAGTCGACTTGAAAATTGTAATAAATACAATGTGTAGTAACAGAAGTATCTCTACTTAACGAACGTGCACTCAGGCTAATTGGACGTGATAGCTCGCCTCGCACCGACCTCTGTTTCGCTCAGTTATGTAATGAGAATGGGCCAGGTCATCGACACTACTACAAATTGTAGTATTATGTAGTGCAAGTTGTGTTACCTCGTAGTCGTATGCTTTTGTGATGATAGTGTCTATAAAACCTGTTGAATGACATGTATGATTTCAGTGATCGACCCTTGGCTTCTTCGTGTGTTTCTCAAAATAGATTTTTTTTATCGATTTCAGCTATGTACCGCAATCATCCATACTTCCATACTACTACAAATTATAAATGCGAAAGTGTGCCTGTCTGTCTGTCTGCTAGCCTTTCACGGCCCATCCGTCCCATCGATTTTGACGAAATTTGATACAGAGATAGCTTGCAAACCGGGGAAGGACACAGGCTTCTTTTTATCCTGGAAAATCAAGAGTTCCCATGGGATTTTAAAAACCTAAATTCTATCCATATTATATAAAAAGAAAAGCCGACTGACTGACTGATCTATCAACGCACAACTCAATCTAGTGGACGGATCGGGCTGTTTGGCATGCAGAAAACAGATAGCTATTATGACGTACACATCCGCCACGAAAAGATTTTTGAAAATTCATCCCAGATGGGGTACGATTTCGAGTACCACTGCTAAAGTAGGGATTTCGTGTACTCTTTAGTTTAGTGCCTTGGCTAGCGTTGTGGACTATGGCCAAAGCCTTCTTATTCTGAGAGGAGACATGTGGTCAGTAGTGAACCGATGATGGGTAAATCATGATGATAATGATTAAATATCTAAAAGTACTACAAACTTCTTCTTTCGTAACTTATCCCACGTAACGTGGGGTCGGCACAACATGTCTTCTTCTTCCACTCACTTCTGTCATCCGTCAACGTATTATCCACACCCTTTACACGCATATTCTCTTTCACGCAATCCATACACCTCCTTTATTTTTTAATTTTATTTTTATTTTATTTTATTATTATTACATTTTAAACAATATACACTGACAGTCTTAACCAAAGCGTGTACATGCAAAGTTATTAACAGCTAATTAGTAATTACATTCTAAAAAATCACTTAACACACAAAAGTACTTAACTATATTATAATCTATTTAAATAGAAAAAATTGCTTTTATGAAAGCTGCATCTTTTTGATATAACACGTCGGCATCTCTTTAGTCGTCCTCTCCTCTTTTTTCCTTCCACATGCATGTTTAACATTCTTCTCGTGACATGGCTGTCTTCCCTCTGCATTATATGCCCTGAAATGCAAATGAAAAACTACAATAATGAACAAAAGCCTAAGCCGTGGACATGAAGCCTCTCAAAAATCTCAGAAAGTTGGAGGGCTATCGAATTATCGCGAAGAGCGGCCGGAATAAGGTCAAGGGATCTTGTGACAACGTTGCTCGTGGAACAGGCGAATGCTACTTATCGACCGTGAAATATTCACAAGTTAGCTTACTAGTGAAGTCGAAGCCTCGACGTTTTGTTTTGTTAGAATAGAAAAGAATAGAATAGATTTTTATTCAAGTAAACTTTAACAAGTGCTTTTGAATCGTCAACTAGTTTCATTTACCACTGGTTCGGAATGCCGTTCCTACCGAGAAGAACCAGCAAGAAACTCGGCGGTTGCTCTTTTCAAGAGATCAATTTACAATATTATTATACCACACTGTACAAGCAATTGCAGCCCCGTGCATGGCTGGAGCGAGTCAAATCCAAGCTTTCTTATCATTTACATAGTCTTCGACTGTATAATATGCTTTTTTTAAGAGCACACTTTTAATAGATTTTTTAAACTTGTGTAAAGGCAAGTCTAAAATTGTTTGTGGAATTTTATTATAAAATATTACACTCATTCCCACAAATGAAGTTCCCCAACTGTCGTGAACTGTATGTAGTAAGCAAGATATTAATGAAATTCAATTAGTTACGATTACGTATTGTATGTTACTCCATGGGCATATAGAATTAGTCCATGGTATACCTATTTATATCGTCAATGTTGCTCCCTCGCTATAAAAATGGAAACCTTGAACGTTGTCCATCGTAAACATCAGTTTACGCGTTTAACAGTTAACTCCAGTTACATTACGCTCGAATGTATTTCTGTCCCATCCCATCTATCCGCCGCGGGTTACGTGAAACATGTGGCTCCAAAAAGTAACTGAGAGTAGAATTGCACCCGAGCCAAGCCGGGGCGGGTCAGCTAGTTACATTAGAAAAATGATAATTTGTGTGATTGCAGCAAGTGTATATTCATTCACGATATTATCTTTTAACCATCGCATTATATGGTCGTTTCTAGACCATTATTTTAATCGTAATTGAGAATGTTCTCAAAATTCATATTACTTACTGAGTTCATCATATTATCTTGGCTTATGGCCAGCTTGTGAAAGCTTTGTTATATTTCTATACCACAGTATCTTATTTCCACTTTCGAGTATCAAGCTTTTTAATGTTGTATGTCTACTTTGTATGCTTTGTATAGTGGGCACTTTCATTATGACCTAATTCGTGGAAACAAAAATTGCAGCATTAGCAAAAAATTATACATCTCTATAATATATAAAAATAAATCGCCAAATTATGTGTTGCATCGATTGATCGTAAATCTCGAGAAAAGCTGATTCGATTTCGCTAATTCTTTTTTTTATTCCTTTGAAGTACTAGAATGGTTCTTACGGAGAGAATTTTTTTAAAAATTGTATAAAAAAATAAAGAATCGACTGTTACCGGACGTAATTCGCCGGGTCAGCTAGTTAGTTAATATAATATTTCGCAAGTGTGCCGCAGAACTTTTCAACCTGGTTGAATGAATGAAGAAAACAACGCACAGAGATCTTCATTCCTTAACGTTCCATGTCTATTTTTACTATTAAAGCAATACTTATACAGGGTGTAACTAGATACTGATGATTATTGATATGATACCACAAAAAAATGCGTTTTTTTTTTTTAATAAATTTGTAAAATACTAAATCACTAAAACTACAAAAATTTTGGGATTGTGTTAAGGTAGTATAACAATAACACGAAGTTTTGCTAGCATTCTGGTTACACACTGTATGTTATACTTTTAACCACTTTAACTATGAATCAGTATGCAGCGTTAGTTTTTGTATTGAATATAAATATTTGTGACCTGATTCTCACTGGGAGTCTAAAACTGTATCGCCTGGTTGAGTTTGTTGTTGTAACGAAGAGTAATGCTCTCTTTACGGCATCATATCTTAGGCTCGTTCAAATACTAGACCATTCACACTGCTCTGGTATATCTCAGCTATTTTGATCTCAGTTTTTTTTAAATAAAGAATATGAGCCAAGTTTATTATGCTGACTAATATTCCCCTTTCCCCTCCAACTAAGCGTAAAGCTTGTGCTAGGAGTACGACAATAGTGCAACGGGTGGGGTTTGAACCGGCGACCTTTCGGATTTCAGTCCGCTCCTTTAACCGTTGAGCTATCGAGGCTCTTTCAGCGGTAGTCGGTACCTACTCTGGATACTACAATGCCAAATCAATTTGGACCACTTGTTGGGTTTATCGATTGAAATTGTTACGAGATGGGAAAATTGCTATCTCTGACTCTATTGATTACCAAATTGATACGAATTTTGTGCACATTGTCCGCTCGTATAGCAAAATCTATTTGAACCAAGTAAAATTCAACGACTTCTATGTAGTGCTATAGTACGCGACAGGTCGAAATGGCAATCGGGGAGGGAATGCCCCGCACAGCCCCCACGCTGATGCGGTGCGGACGAGCGCGGATGACCGCGATGACTTATATTGCCATCTCAACCTGTCGCGGACTATATACATACCTCATTTTGTCATGTTATATTATTTATCGAACACGCTGTATAATTTAATGGTAGAAATGGTCTGTATTTTCTAACTGGTTCTAAGAATACAAATTCTTGTTAGTCGGTTACCGGTTGTAGTTGTTGCTAACCGATCTCAACTATATAGTTATCCTGATCCCTAAATAAACTTTATACCCAGTAGATAACCGTGCCAAGTTTACTACGCCCGTAGCCCGTAGCCCGTGGCCCGTACTCATCGATGTATACCCGCACCCAATACATCATTCATAACCGGCTTTCGACGCAACTGTCTCTAAGGCCAGAGCGATTTCCATATTATCCAACCCGATATTCGGTATTGTATGAAAATTGTGTATTCAATGTCACTGCAGATAACCAGAGCTTCGAGTTCTGATTTTTGAGTAAACGAAACTAGTCACTGTAATAAATATAGAAGAATCCGGCTTATTGAGGCCCGGACTCCACCAATATGGAGACGAGACAACCAATAGAATTTCGTTATTCCCGCATCTTGTCTACGCTCTGCTTCAGTGGATACCACTGACCGGAGATGTATCATATTTGTATGGCACGATCGATGCGGAGATGTGAGTTGTGCCCATAGAGCAGAAACAAAGAGGAGATGTTGTATTAAGATTTCCCTATGAAATATCGAGTGACATTTTGCGGGGTGAGGGGTTGTGGAACGCCGCCCACTTCTCAATTTTCCATCTGCGGGTTAGTAGCAAAACTACTCGCTTAGCGACCTAACATCGATATATTGATGTCACTACATAGTTCAGCTATCTCACACTAGATGTCAATAATCTAGAACTATTTTAATAATTACGTATAAAAGTACTTACAAATGAAATGTGATACCATTCATAGCATCAGAACGTCTGTCTGAATAACTTTGACACGATAAAACACAACACTTCATCCTTTTGTTCTTAAAAACGCGAAAACACACCGATAATACGAGTCTCAATATATGTGAACCTGACGAACGCAGACAGCATACTAACTAAGGCCCCGCCCACAGTGATGACGTCAGGACCTAGTTGAAAATCACAGTGCACAGTTGCTTAGGCCAACTCCTCTTTGTTTCTGCTCTATGGTTGTGCCTGAGCTGGGAGGGGGTACAAAGCGGAGATGTGAGCTGTCCATCGCAAGCTGGCGCGGCGCGTAGTGGAGACGAGAAGAGATGTGAGCGGCGTCGTTAGAACTCGACATCCAACGCTCTAGCCAGCACAAATCTCCGCTCCAGTCTAGCCAGTACGCATCTCCCCACATCTCGGTGGATACACCCTTGCTGAAAAACATCTCTTCTCGTCTCCGCTTCAGACATCTCTGCACATCTCCGCTCTGGTGGAGTCCGCGCCTAAGTCGACGATAAGCCCGACTAGTTTCAAACCCATCCGGGGTCCTTTTTCACAGGGACTCAGCTCGCAAACGCGTCGCAGTTGAAACTAGTCGGGCTTACGTCGACTTAACACGTAAGTAATTATACCTACGGATACGGATTCTTATTATTTATTTATTTATTTTACACTTTATTGCACACAACACAAAGTAAACATTGAAAAAACACAATACAGGATCTTAATCTAATAGCTGTAGCATGCAAAGGCGGCCTTATCGCTAAAGATTCTTCTATATTTATGATGGAAATCATTAACGATAGTTTAAAACGCTAAAGTCACTGTAATCTTTCAAACAGTATGAACCAAGGGCAAGGGTATTATTAAAAGGAGTTTAGCCATAGCACAGTCCATGAAATGTTTGGTCCTCATTTGAATATTAATCAATGTGGGACGGTGACGTCACAAGCAGCCTATGCCTACGTGCCTAAAACTGAATTAATTTTTTTAGATGAGTTCATGAAATTACTTAATATATCAGATGTCTGTAGTTTTTAAGTTTCTGTAAATATGTGTGGTTTCAAAGTTATACCTACGGGGCCAAAGACTTGCAAGCGAATCTTTGAACCCGTGTAACTTTGAAACATTTTTTCGGAAATCTGGCAATCTAGACACAGATGTTAGTTTCTAGAATCTAAATATATGAAAGGAAAATGTGACTGACTGACTGACTGATCTATCAACGCACAGCTCAAACCGCGGACGGATCGGGCTGAAATTTGGCATGCAGATAGCTATTATGACGTAGGCATCCGCTAAGAAAGGATTTTCGAAAATTCATTCCATGAGGGGGTGAAATAGGGGTTTAAAATTCGTGTAGTCCACGCGGACGAAGTCGCGAGCATAACCTAATGTTCAAATAAGAACCAAACTAAGTTTGGATGAAGCGCGCTATGAATGAACTCGTCTTAAGCTCGAGGATTTGAAAGTTTTTCACATAACTATGTGTCGTAATATCGGTTTGGAAAAGAAGAAATCATTGACAAAATTATAGGTACTTCTAACTTTTAAAATCGTAAATTACGTTGAAACAGTAATTAATACCGATTGCAATGCAAACGCAAGCATAACGGAAACGCAATACAAATGTAAACAATAAACTTGCGCAGTGAACAATGAACCGTGACTATTACAAAGTGATGTACACCAACAAGAACTGCAACCGCAATGTGATGGACAGTCAGGACGTTCTCGACAACGACACCGAGTTTAACGCGAACAGATTCAAACTCTACGATGATTTCGCTACGGATCTCCGTTTCAACTTTAGTACATTGAGGAATTTTCACGATGTCGTCAGAAGTGATGTGAGCAGGCGTAGAGGAGACCCCGACGACTCTGGAGTGGACGTTGAGAACGGCAACCCGTTGGATGACGTCACCACCTCGAACGATAGCGATCTGGTAAGTTTGTCACGCACCACCACGTATATTATCTTCATAATATTGTGTAAGAGAAACTGATAGTTATCAGATTTATTAAATTTTTGATTAAAGTCATATCGAAGCGCAGGGCAATGCGTAGCTATTGTGTCTATTTACACAATAACCCAAACTATTAGCAAGCTGAAGTGGCAGTGGGCAGGTCATGCCTGTCGTAGAGGCGATGGCCGTTGGAGCCGGAAAGTTCTTGAGTGGAGACCGCGTTTAAGCAAGCGTAGTGTGGGACGCCCTCCAGCACGATGGACCGACGATATAAAGAGGCTGGCGGGAAGTGGCTGGATGAGGAAGGCTGAGGACCGGGTGTGGTGGCGCTCTTTAGGGAAGGCCTATGTCCAACAGTGGACGTCCACAGGCTGATGATGATGATGATGATGATGATGACACGAAACATTTCGCGCTGTTTTATGTCTGGCATCGTTTTTCCATCTGCCAATCCGCACTGGGC
Organism: Maniola hyperantus; assembly: GCF_902806685.2. NCBI lineage: Eukaryota > Metazoa > Arthropoda > Insecta > Lepidoptera > Nymphalidae > Maniola > Maniola hyperantus. The sequence continues at coordinate 1,027,447 of NC_048545.1, read as the reverse complement.
CAGCGTGGCAAACTATGAGCTAAACCTTTCCTGTACCTGTACACTCCGAACTGCTTCGCCTCTTGTGCCATTGGTGCGCGAATTCCCGTAGCTTACCGAAGCTTTCGGCCGAGGCGACGAGGTCCTGGTAGTAGACCGGACCCTCTTCCTCACGAACGACCCCGTCAGCAGGGCGGAGCAGCACCGGAGGTCCTCATATACAAGACGTGGTGGAGGTCCTCCTCTACCAGTCCGCACGGGCACACACTCCACGAGGCACATATTTTAAGGATAAACTAGTTTTAAGAATATATAAGTTCTATTCAAGAAAATGAAAGAAGTAACTATATTACTATATACGTGTATCTAACCGGACGCCGGCCGGCGCCAACTCGTCAAGCCATTGTGTAGTATTGTGCGGAAAATTAGCATTAGTTCGCCGGTTATTGTCCTTGTGTCCGGCGCCGCACTCCGCACTCCGCACCACAAACCACTACCCATTGTTCTTCAAACGTAAATTATTCAGTTGACTTGACTACATCTGAAGGATCATTTCTTTAGATATAGAGATTTATAATGGTACTAGAGCCGTAGGATTTCTTAACATTCCCTATTTTATCCCCATTGTGATCCCTATGTTGATCCCCAGGTTTCTTGCTAATTCTTCTCGCTAGAAAGGGCTTTCCGAACCAGCAGTGGTTGACGCTTTGACGATCCAAAAGCACTTGTGTTTATTTGCAAATCTTTCTAAATATTTCACCAGGGGAGACGCAGGTTAGAATCCTGCCGGCTTCGCAATTTTTGATAAGTACCTAGGTATGTGTTTAAATTTATCTAAATATATAAAAGGCAAAGCTGACTGACTGATCTATCAACGCACAGCTCAAACTATTGGACGGATCGGACTTAAATTTGGCATGCAGGTAGCTATTATGAGTTATGACATAGACATCCGCTAAGAGAGGATTTTTGAAAATTCAAGCCTTGAGGGGGTAAAATAATTGTTTCAAATATGTATGCCCACGCGGACGAAGTCGCGGGCATAAGCTAGTAAAGATAAAATTGCTGTTCAAGAAATTCATAATGGTTATCTGACTAGACTTTCTCCGTCAAAGTGGTCAGCCTTAATGGATATACGGACATTACAGGTTCCTTGTCATTGAAAAGTGTTCAGTCATCATTACTTCATTTCGCACTTAATTACAAGCTACATCACATACTTACTTAAATAAGCTATTACTAGATTCCTGCGACTCTGTCCGCTTTCATTTACGTTTTCAGGGTTCCGAAGGTGGTAGGATTATCCTGCATTTTTCTCGCAGGGTGTCAACGGGACCCTATTATTAGCCTCCATTGTCCATCAATCCGTCCGTCCGTCCGTCTGTCTGTCTGTCTGTCTGTCTGTTTGTCTATTTGTCAGCAGGCTGTATCTCATAAACTGTTATAGGTAGAGAGATCAAATTTTCAGTGTGAATTTCTATTGCCGCCGCGCGCGCTAAAACAAATACTTGGTAAAAATTTCAAACAGGTCACTATTCAAAAACAATAAAAACTAAAAGTACAGTCTTATATCTTGTACGATGGTCACAAGTATTTTCGTGCAAAAAACAAGAAAATTTTCTAGTCGGTTGAGTACCTAATCTATAAGTGTCATGTACGAACAATAATGACTCATTTCCTCTTAGTTGTATAGGTACTCGGATATGCGATATGTAAGCGAATACCGTTGCGAATATGATGAGCGTCGTGAGGTGTGTCTTAATTCGTGTGCAAGCTCCGTTTACTAATGGGTAGTTGCACCAAAGACGGTTACCGTTAACCTCCATTTGACCACCAAAAAAGCCATTTTGGATTGTACAATGACTTGTACAATCCAAAATGGCTTTTTGAGTGCTTTAACTTTTTACGAAAATTTGACTTATAGTCACAATTATTATCGAGGTAAAATACTGATTTTTGCAACCCTTTTTACTTGGTTTTGGCAGTTTGACGGCAGCCTGGAGAGCTGTGTTTGCCTATATCATAAATAAAATTACTTCTCAGTGATTATTAAATAGAGGGTCTTCCAGAATACGTAAAATCCCACGTCCTTTTCCCGTTTTATGTGTGATAACCATTTTAAATTATCGATTAAACTAAAAAAGCACGTGAAATAATTGTGATGTCACATTTCATAGAAGCTCGGATACTAAGCGCGCCTTTTGACGTTTGATAAAAAGTTACTGATTTGACTAATCTTTGACTAACTTTTTAGTCAAATATCGGATTATGTAAAAAAAACATATTCGTAGTAACGTAATCGCCAACAAATTCTGCCCCTTGATTGGCTGTGAAAAAAATATAAACAGCGAATTCAACAAATAAAAAAGCCAAAAAGGATATATGAAACATAATTTATTTATCTTCTTCATCACCAGTTAGATATTTGTGCCAAATTATTCTGAATAACGTCCTTACTCTTTAGACAGTGTTTGCACGATGACGTAAATAAAACATTTAAACACTCGTATGTTTTGGACATCAATTTTATCTTAACTATTTTATCTCATTGCCAAAACATTCTCCGCATTTTGTGAGAGAAACTTCTCGGTATTTTATGTTGCATGTGCAAAATTTACTGTAGGTATAGCGTGTGTTGTATACAGCTCTCGCCTGGCCCGGCTTGCTGACCTTGACCGGCCGACTGCGATTAACTTTTGGTTGCATTTCGTCTTAACTCGATTGCCTTATGAAGTTGTGCATTCAGACCTTAACCTTGACTCAATTCTCTTTTTTTTTATTCGTATACAAGTTGTTGAGTGATGACGCAGTCTAAGATGGAAGGGGGCTAATCTGGAAGGGGTATGTCAGTTTTTAATAAACCCATAGGGTACCCCTTTAGTTTCTACATGGCATCGTACCGTATCGCTAAATAGCTTGGCGGCACAGCTTTGCCGGTAGGGTAAAAGGTTTTTGGTAATAGCTAACAGTTTCATGTCTCGTTGTTGCAGTTGGAGAACGAAGTTATGGTAGACACGTGGAGCAGTATGGACTCATCGAATTCTCCATTGACTGACTCCGGACCCTCCGCCAGCGACGACTGCACCCCTTCCACGTCGAGTGAACCCCCGCGCGGCCCCCCACAAGCGTCTTCCCCACCCTCGGCTACGCGCCGCTTGCCCGACCCAAAAGACACCAAACCCAAACACCCCAAACATGTACCCAAACCAGACAAGGCGCGCACCCGAGATCTCACCCTGGATCTAGATAACATAGATACCGAACATATCCCCCGCCGGCCGCACTTCCTCGACGACGATTACCATCCATCCAAATCGAACATCGAATGTCGAATCCCCAAGCCACACTTCCTCGACCACTCGCCTTCCCCGGACGAGTTCGACGAACGTAGTGACATCACCAACCCGAATTTCCTAGACGATGAAGTGGACGGTGACGACAACCAAGCACAAAAGAAAGCAGGAGCATTTCCGAAACGACCGACCAAAACACAAACTTCCACATCTCAAGAAGACAGACCGCACAGAACCAATTACAGAAGTACCCTGCACTATGGGTTGGAGAGTGCGGCTAGATCGAGCGAGCGCGATAAAAGGGCGTCCCAACTATATAGAGGGACGTGGCCCGGTGAGCGCGACGTATGGACTGCACACGACTCCTCCAGTGTACGAAGTTTTTCAAGCAACGGCTCGGACTGTACTAGACCGTCATCTAATTTAGAAAACAAAATGGAATGCGTGTGTTCTCTAATCTCCCTTCTGAGCCTATCTCCCGAAAATAATGCCGACCTCAGCGGGCCACTGTTAGACATGAGCAGATCTGTTGAAAGCTGCGTAGCGATGAGGCAAGCGGGCTGTATACCTCTACTGGTCCAATTAATCCATTCAAAAGTACCAAGGGAGACAAGGGACCGCGCAGCAAAAGCTCTCCGCAACATAATTCACACACAGACAGACGACAAAGCGGGTAGACGAGAAGCGAGAGTGTGGAGACTATTAGAACAAGTTAGAGAATATTGTTACGTACTAGAGGATTTAGTAGAATCTAGAAAAGAAGGGAAAGAGGCAATAGAAGATGACCTCAGCAAGCACCCGAGCCAGAGTGTGGCCGCTTTGATGAAGTTATCTTTTGACGAGGAGCACCGGCACGTGGTGTGTCAATTAGGTGGGCTGCAGGCTCTCGCGGCATTGGTCAGCGGCGACCAGGCCGCGCACGGAAGCAGAACTGACGACAATACGTGCTTGACGATGAGGAAATACGCCGGTATGACGTTGACGAACCTGACATTCGGGGATGGGAACAATAAATCACTACTATGTTCGTTCAAAGACTTCATGTTGGCGCTGGTTGAACAACTGGAGTCTCCTAATGACGACATGCGACAGGTTAGTGCTTGCTCACAATCTTCCGAACAAAGTTGCCAATAATAAATTAATTTTATATTAGCCTAGATATGATGTAGATCATTAAATAAGTCAAGTCAACTAAAAAATTAAAACTACGCTCTGTAAAACTGTGTAAAAAGTCCACATCAAACTCTCTTCTGTCGTTGTAGTATTCCTTAGTATCTAATCATAATCTCAAAGTACTACATAAAAATTAGTCCTTACAATTCTCAAGCATTTTCCGTATGTACTTCATTAATATTACAGGTTACTGCAGCAGTTCTCCGAAATCTATCATGGAGAGCCGATACTAACAGCAAACAAGTCCTAAGAGAAGTAGGCGCCGTAAAAGGCTTAACAAAAGCTGCAATGACATGCCAAAAAGAAGCTACTCTGAAATCCGTTCTTTCTGCCCTTTGGAATCTTACAGCTCATTGTTCCATGAACAAAGTGGCTCTATGCTCTGTGGATGGAGCCCTGGGCTTTCTCGTAGACATGCTCAGTTACGATTCCCCTACAAAGACGTTGGCGATCGTGGAGAACGCAGGTGGCATCATGCGAAATGTGTCAAGTCACATCGCAGTCCGCGAAGATTACAGACAAATTCTCCGGGAGAGAAATTGTTTAAGTGTCTTGCTTCAGCACCTCAAATCCCCCAGCCTTACAGTCGTTAGCAACTCGTGCGGTACTCTGTGGAATCTGTCAGCGCGGTGCCCTCTGGACCAGCAGTTTCTGTGGGACCACGGGGCGGTGCCGATGCTGCGCAGTTTGATACATTCCAAACACAAAATGATCGCCATGGGATCGAGCGCTGCACTCAAAAATTTACTCAACTCTAAACCCGGAAAGACGCATATAATTTCCTTGGATACGACGGCGAGAAGTATGAATTTACCCGCGCTACCGACTCTCGGAGTGAGAAAGCAGAAAGCGTTGGAGCAAGAACTAGATCAGAACTTAGCTGAAACGTGTGACAACATCGAACCTGCCACGTCTCCTTCCACCAGCAATAGAGAAGAAAAGAACCTCTTCACAGCTACAGAGAGACAAATCGCTATGAACCTAGAGAGGCACAGAATGACGTCCAGTTCCCCACTGATGGGCAATCTTGCATCCCAGATATCGTTAAGCCATAGTGCACATTTAGCCAGCTACCTGAGCTGCAGTAATACACTTTTAAAGGGAGCATTGGTATCTCGATCGTCCGAAGGGAGCTCTACTAATGTCAACAGATCAGACAGTAAAGATTCCGTGACAAGTACTCATTCCGATTCAGTTTTCGAAAGAGGAATGCGGACTGGAAAAGTTCCCGTGCCTACACCGAGGAGTAAAGACTTGATGAAGATGGACACGGGAAGCGATACATTCAAAAGCTCGAAGCCACTATCGAAGGATGCAACCTACCTTCGCTACTCCGGTCAACCCCCCATTCCGCCTCCGAGAAGCTCAACAGACATGAGAACCAACTACACAGAATCTGGTTATGACGTCGACCAGGATTCTTGCGACCAACCCATCGATTTCAGCAGAAAGTACTCGGAAACCAAAACTGAATCGGAACCTGTTGAGAAACCTAAAGTGGAAACTACAAAGTATTCTAAAAAGGAACCAAACACTTTCGGCGATTACCAAGAGACTGATTTGGATCAACCGACGGATTACTCTTTGCGTTACGCGGAGCACCAATCAGAGACCGGCTCGGATATATCCGAACCCCCAGCTCCTTCCGTTCACGAGGATACAATCAAACATTTCGCTACAGAAGGCACCCCTTACGAAACTCCAATAATATTTTCCACTGCCACGTCTATGTCTGATCTCCGTATAATTGGTAAAGACGGCAAACCGAAAACTTCAAGCGTTAAGGAGCATCCTGAAGTTATGACTCATTCGGATGAGAAAGACACTTGTTCTATAGAAGATCCACCGAGACACGATAACGATATAGCGATTTCAACACCACCAACCGCATCAATATCTGACCCCGTTGTTGAGAAACGGGGTGCTTTCGACACGAAGTTTAGTTCTGGGATGATAAGTCCAGAAAAACCTGTGAATTACTGCGACGAAGGCACGCCGGGGTACTTCTCTAGGGTCAGTTCACTGAGCAGTCTAGGCGAGCCTACGGAAGAGGATAGCTTGGCTAAGAAGAACGCACGGGCGTCCATCAATGTTGAGCCCAGTCCACAGGAGCAGAGTACTAGCAGTTCAGGAAAAGATAAAGAAGGTAATTAAATATCCACATATTTTATAATCTAGCCAAAAGACCTTCGAAAATTACTTTCGATTCGATGTCTTTTCGGATTTAGGTTTTTCAAAGATTGGAATTTCTTCCGGATGTTTGATCTCAGGCACACCTCTAACTTTCAAGTATTTGCGTTGCGATAACATATCAGTTGATTTAATGGTGAAGAAAAACTTCCTGAAAACCCTGAAAGTTCTGTATTCTTAAAAGTGTGTGAAGTCTGCCAATCCGCAATTGGCTAGCGTGGTGGCCTAAAACCACCTCTGGTTCTGGTGGTTCTGTTTCAAGGAGGAGACTCGTGTTCAGTAGTAGCACGGCAATGAATTGCGATGATGTTTCCTCACCAGAGATTTTGTCACTAAGACATTTTTACATTTTTACATTTTTAGGGTCAAAAGCGGTAACATTCGCCCAAGAGCCCGTGTCCATTGCACAAGAGACGTCTGGCGCGGCGTCCGCGCGCACGTCATCACCTCAGCGGTTCATAGAGGACACTCCGCTCATGTTCTCGCGCTCGAGCTCTTTGGGCTCCCTACCTGAGTGCTCGCAACAAGACGACCAGGGATCCATTGTGTCTGAAGTTAGGTAAGATGGAAGAGGATCAGTAATATGTACATAAAAGTTGACGTTTGCTGTTTGTCTGTCTGTTCGTTACCTATGCGTTCATACAACGTTAACCAGTGGGTCGATTAAAACCTGCGTCAATCATCATTACAAACGCAATTGTTATGATTGGCTGAATTTGTGGTATTCTTGTTGCAACAGTACATTGTAGCCAATAGTGAGCGAGCGTCAACCAATCAGAGGTGATTGCGGTCGTGACATTGTAGCTGTCATTCTACCGCAATCGAGCAGCCGGTTGAGCTGAAATTTTGTACTTTTTGTTTCATCTATCGGCAATTCTTACACCTGTTTTGTGTTTTTAGAAATAGTAGTCAGATTTTAGTGTTGTTTATCTTTATGTTGTGTAGAAAACTTGTGTAGCTGTTTGTACTAGCTACGTATAGTTGAATAACGAGGGAAGCGAATGATTCTTGTTAGAACCCTGAGCGTACTGACGGATTCACCACATACAACTCCTCACCTTACAGAAAATACAAGTTTTTTTTTTTTTTTTTTTAAAAGAATATTAGCCATGTTAAATGACTAATATTCCCCTTTCCCCTCCAACTAAGCGTCAAGCTTGTGCTAGGAGTAGGTACGACAATAGTGCAACGGACGGGGTTTGAACCGTCGACCATTCGGTTTTCAGTCCACTCCTTTACCCGTTGAGCTATTGAGGCTCTAAAAGATGTATGAAACGCAGATTTTTCAAAATAATCCGTTATTTCAGTCGGCTGACGTCCGGCTGTATATCGCCGAGTGAGATCCCGGACTCGCCCGGACAGAGCGTGCCGCTGTCCCCGCGCTCGAGGCACGCGCCCGTCGTGGTACGGACCGTGCCCACCACGCCGCCGCTGGGTACGTTACATTCCAATCATGGAAATCAACCTTCTATGCATCATATTGCTACTTCATCATCATCAGCCTGTGGAAGTCCACTGTTGGACATAGGCCTTCCCTAAAGAGCGCCACCACACCCGGTCCTCAGCATTCCTCATCCAGCCACTTCCCGCCAGCCTCTTTATATCGTCGGTCCATCGTGCTGGAGGGCGTCCCACACTACGCTTGCTTAAACGCGGTCTCCACTCAAGGACTTTCCGGCTCCAACGGCCATCGCCTCTACGACAGGCATGACCTGCCCACTGCCACTTCAGCTTGCTAATAGTTTGGGCTATGTCAGTGACCTTGGTTCTCCTGCGGATCTCCTCATTTCGGATCTTGTCCCTCAAGGAAACTCCTAACATAGCCCTCTCCATAGCTCGCTGAGCGACTTTGAGTTTGTGGACAAGGCCGTTTGTTAGTGTCCACGTTTCAGCACCATAGGTGAGGACGGGAAGAACACACTGGTTAAAGACTTTCGTCTTGAGGCACTGAGGAATTGACGATGAGAAGACTTGACTCAATTTCCCAAAAGCTGCCCAACCTAGCCGAATTCTTCTGTTGGCTTCCTCGTCGAAATTGCTTCTGCCTAATTGAATTGTTTGGCCAAGGTAATTGTATTGTGAAACAATAGGCTACTTGACTCATATCTAATTTCGTCCAATAAATGATCATTTATTATAGTATTTTGCTTAAGACAACGAAATATATCAATAACAATTATTAAAAACGCAGGATGGATATATAAATCCAATTAAAAAAAATACAATTTTCATTTTTATTTGAAACGCAGAAAACGCTGTCAGCCATGATGTGACGTCATTAAATATGTAAACAAAGAAATGTCATCCCTATGTCACGCGTGGACTAACGTAGTATCCATATATTATATAAAATTTAAAGTCCGTAAAAGTTTGTCAGGACTTTAAATTATCTACTTTTTTTACATTCTCGGATGATACAATAACGATAGTTACTATATTTTTCATGTAAACTAGTATAGAAGTCATGTTTATTAAACTTTGGGAGGTTATGCTGTTGTTTACAAATGCATGACGTCAGAGCACAGATAATCTATCGGCCAAACATGGCCGACAGTGTTTTCACCTGTCTAAGAAAAATATATTTTTAAATTAAAGTTTTACGGTTTTTAGGGCGCAAAAAAATATAGTGTTAATTTTTTTGATCTAATAGGACAAATATTAACCATTTAAGACCTACTTAAAAAAAGTGTCAACTAGCCTATTTCGATGCCAACATTTTCGACGCTCATCGGTGACGGGACAACGTGTTGATTGAACATTATCTTTGTTTTGTCCAAGTTTATTGCTTATTGCTGAGGAACGCTCCCTTGGAGCTGTAAAAACTACAGCCCGTTTGTTTAAAAAACCAGTTCAGCACCGATGAATGAATAAAATATTTGTTTTTGCCTGTTTTCCAGTGGAGAGCCGTAATATATCGGTGTTTGAGGAGCGCACATCGCAGTTCGTAGTGGAGCACACTCCCGCGCAGTTCTCGGCCAACACCAGCTTGTCGAGCCTCACTATCAACGACGAGCCTAAGGTACGGAATACCATCAACATCATGATCAACCCATCGTCGACTCACTACTGAGCATGGATCTCCTCTTAGGTTTTGGTCATAGGCTGGCCTATGGCTGACCAAGCTGGCCAAGTATGGATCGGCAGACTTCGCACACGAGAGGCTTAAGGTAACTAATAAAGTATAAAATAATACGAAAGACTACGAAACACTGTACAATGTATTCTATTACATTCTCGCAAGTTATTTTTTTTTATTTTTTTATTGAATGGTTTACTAGCGATTTTAACATAAAACTTACTAACTATAATAACTATCATGCACAACTATGTTAAATCATTTAAAAGTAAACACTGCATGCAAATTCCGTACAGATATCAGAGTTACAAAGGGGATAACAATTTAAGTAAAGATTCCATACAGTATGTCTGTCAGTATGTCAGTTATAATGTGTATAAGTCCCGCAAATTGCTATAGCGCTGAAACCATGTCTCATTAACATCGAAATGACGTCATTTTGACGTCAGCCGTAATAAAAATATACCATTAGCTCGAGACTTCAGTCTAGTGCTGACGGTACTAACATGGCGGCCACGCGCAGTAGCAATTTGCGGGACTTATAGTTTGCGTTTGTATCTTTTTAGTGTCGGTTTTTCGTTTCATCGAGTTTCAAATCACAACGATACTAACGAAGTTTTCACAGAACAGGTTCTTGTTGTTCAGGTTGTTTTAATATTTTTTTTTATTTTTTTTATTCAGATACAAGTTAGCCCTTGACTGCAATCTCACCTGGTGGTAAGTGATGATGCGGTCTAAGATGATAGCGGGCTAACCTGGAAGGGGTATGGCAGTTTTTATTAAACCCATACCCCTTTGGTTTCTACACGGCATCGTACCGGAACGCTAAATCGCTTGGCGGCACGGCTTTGCCGGTAGGGTGGTAACTAGCCACGGCCGAAGCCTCCCACCAGACCAGACCAGAAGTTTAGAAATTATAAAATTCCAAACCCCTGCCAGGAATCGAACCCGGGACCTCCTACTATTAAGACCACAGCGCTCACCACTGCGCCAGGGAGGTCGTCATTTTTTTAAAATATAAATTTGTTTTAAAAATAGTGTTACTTTTCAGCTACCCTTGCTACTAGAGGACACAAACAAGGAAACCAACTCTGAAGTCAACTCCACACCGCTTGAAGACCTACCCAACAGTTCCCAAGATGTTGACATCAGGTATGTGCAGTGGCGTGCAGCTCATAGAAGCATAAACGCACTGCTTACCCTCATTGTAAGAAATCAATGCTTATTTTTCATTATAACCTGCCGTAAAATAAGTTCATACCTAAATGCATACCCTGGCTTGAACTCTGGTATGTGCCACTTGATATCAAAGTAGCTGATACCCGCGACTTCGTTCGGGTGGATATAAGTTTTTAAAAATCCCGTGGTAACTGTTTGATTTTCCGGAATAATAATAAAAAATTACAAAAAAAATAAAAACCGACTTCGATACACAAACACTAAAAATTGAAAAATAATTTAATTTATTACTGAATATATTATGTATACAAGAGTTAATATAGTTCCATAATAATACTTTTTGGGGTCGGTGCCAATGAGGTGCCATTGTGGAGTCTCATAAAAATATGAATTCTAGACGATTCGCGCAGCTAAAGCTAATTGGCACCGGCACTATATTATATGGAACTATATTAACTCTTGTATACATAATATATTCGGTAATAAATTAAATTATTTCACAATTTTTAGTGGCCCCATGGTATTAAAATATGCTATGCCTGGTCAAAAATCTACTGTTTACTAAGCTATTACACTGATCGCGAGCAATTTACTCTTATCCGTTGAGGGGTTCCATTATCTATCTTCGAAGATGTTCATCAAATCTTCACCAAATTTAAATGGGACCAACTTTGAAGTATACCCTTTCAAACAAAAAGAGAATTTTCAAAATCGGTCCAGGCGTCTTCGAGTAATCAGGTAACATACATAAAAAATAAAAAAATAAAAAAAAGATGCAGACGAATTGAGAACCTCCTCCTTTTTTTGAAGTCGGTTAAAAATAGCCTGTGCTTTGTCACTCTTTAGGTCTTGAACTATATCTACGTGAAAAATCTAGTCGATCCGTTGCTCCGCTGCTGTATGATTGAAAGATGAACAAACATAGTTTCGCATTTATAATATTAGGAAGATACTTGCAGTGTTTGCTAGTTGAAGGATACGGCCGTGGCTAGTTACCACTCTACTGGCAAAGCCGTGCCGCCAAACGATTTATCGTTCCGGTACAATGCTGTGTAGAAATACTCTATGCGGCTTCGTACTGGAATTTGACAAAGGGTATGGGTTTAACGGCATTCCGAACCAGTGGTAAATTAAAACTACCTGACTATTCATAAGCACTTTTAAAAAGTTTACATGAATAAAAAAAACAAAGAAAATAAAAAAAAATAAAAAAACTGCCGTACCTCATCCAAGTTAGCACACTTCCATCTTAGACCGCATTATCACTTGCCACCAAGTGAAATCGCAGTCAAGGATAAACTGACTGACTGACTAACTTTAGCAATGTGCAGCCTATTAGCCTCAATTTCACTAAGTTTAGTATGTTATTATTTCAGTTCCCCACCGGATTTACCTGCAGCGAATGAAGGCAACGATAGCAAAGGTGAGCTGTTAAAACTAATGGACTAAGGCCCAGTGTCCACTTAAGCGGAGCGGAGCGGAGAAGAGATGTGTACAGTACACCAATCCGATTATTAAAAGATGACGTGATAATTTAACGTTATCTATTTTGAACGTGATTGGATTGAACGCATCTCTTCTCCTCTCCGCTTAGGTGGATACTGGGCCTAAAAGCCAGTGCGTGCCAGACCTGCGTTATTTTATAAAAGCTGGAAGTTTCTCTGCGTATTGTCTGACTTTTGGAAGATCTGCTATTCAATAGCTACTAAGAAATAATTTATTTTTGACGTAGGCATCATCCAAATCCCAGCGCTGTATGTTCTTGTGCATCAAGGCATACAGCATAAGGCCCAGTATCCACCTCAGCGGAGCGGAGAAGAGATGTGTACAGTAAACCAATCCGATTTTTAAAAGATGACAATTCACGTCATCTATTTTGAATGTGATTGGTCGATTGAACGCATCTCCTCTCCTCTCCGCTTAGGTGGATACTGGGCCTTATGCTGAGGTAAGACCCTTTTTCGGGTTGTGCCACACATGACAGTTTATTCCGGCCCTTTTCTTTAAATAGATATAGCGAGCAAACGAGCAGGCGGGTCACCTGATGTTAAGTGATTACCGCCGCCAATGAACATTTGCAACACCAGAGGAAACGCCGATGCGTTGCCGGCCTTTTAGGAACTTGTTGGTCCGCCCCTTGAATAACCCCATGTTGTAATCTAGTGGGAACACCGCCGATGGGAGTTGGCTCCACAGTTTGCTTGTGCGTGGAAAGAAGGATCTTTTGCTTGAAGCACGTTGGGCTTAATGCTCAGGTTAATTAATGTTAAGGTGGAAGAAGCACCGGAATAACCAGATCTCAGTTATAAGATGTGACGTGTGGCACAGACTGGAAAATAAACGTCTTTTCTTTCTTTCTTTCAATTAAACTTACTCCACAATGCTTACTGTGACGGGGTAGGTTCACAGGTAGTGAGGAGAGTGAAGAAAAGACCAGGGTCGTGAATCAATTGCCTTTAATCAACTCAACTACACCGCAGAATTGAGCTAGTAACGAGTGACTGGCCTGACGCGCGTAGCTAGGGTCCTTCCGGCACGCTCAGGTCCAGGCACGGAGGTCCTCAGGGTAGGAGGGTCACGGCAGTAGGCACGCAACACCACACAAGGAGCAGGAATCCGGAAGCTCCGATGGAGACGCCCCCGCGGACTCAGGTTCCGGGGAAACTCCAATAGTGAACTTCAGTCCGTAGAATTCCTATCCGTGAACCCTTTACGGGTTCCGATAGGAGCACAACAAAAAAGAACTTTAAGTAGGTAACTTCGAAAAGATCGCCCGCAGCACGCTATGAGTACACGCACCGCTGGCCGCAGGTCCGCGCGTCGAATGATTCAGAAAACCGTCGCCCGGCGTTAGATGCTTGCGGGTTCCGCTCGTTCATATTAATTCCTATTTTGTATGAGACAACGTTACAACACAAAAGGAAACCGTGAGGAAACCTTACCTGAGAGGTTCCATAATGTTCACAAAGGTGTGTGAAGTCTAATAATAATCGGCAATTGGCTGGCGTGGTAGACTGTGGACTGCGCCCTTCTCATAAGGCCGGGTTGAGCTGAGTTGATAAGTGTTGTGTTAACACAGGAGCAGACTCGTGCGGCGAGTGGGAGTCCACGGGTGGGATTCACTCTTCGGACAGCGATGCGGCGAGCGACAGGGAGCTCCTACAGCAATGCATACAGAAAGGCATCATGCAGGTATACTGATGATTTACGTATAATATTCACGACCAGCTCTGTGAATCTTAAATAAATAAAAGGAAAAGGTGACTGACTGACTGATCTATCAACGCACAGCTCAAACTATTGATCGGGCTGAAATTTGGCATGCAGATAGCTATTATGACGTAGGCATCCGCTAAGAAATGGTTTTTAAAAATTCAACCCCTAAGGGGTTGAAATAGGTGTTTAAAATTTGTGTAGTCCGCGCGCACGATGTCGCGAGCATAAGCTAGTTGGTTTATAATAGGCTACTTGACACTTTTTTTAAGTTGGTCTTAAATGGTTAATATTTGTCCTATTATATCAAAAAAATTAACACTATATTTTTTTGCGCCCTAAAAACCGTAAAACTTTAATTTAAAAATATATTTTTCTTAGCCACGTGAAAACACTGTCGGCCATGTTTGGCCGATAGATTATCTGTGCTTTGACGTCATGCATTTGTAAACAACAGCATAACCTCCCAAAGTTTAATAAACATGACTTCTATACTAGTTTACATGAAAAATATAGTAATTATCGTTATTGTATCATCCGAGAATGTAAAAAACGCATCGATAAAGACCACAGGAAAGTTGTGGATTAGAGTGCCCAGTGAAATAAATATACGTAACACGCAAAGACTTGCTTAAAGGGATCCTATCCTATATGACTAACGACTTCAACCCAAATTTATTTTTGCAAAGATCACTTTGTTGTAAGTCTTACTTAATAACTTATTCAATTTATAAAGAGAAAACGATATTTTTTTACGATTACTATGAGTTTTTAGAAATATATAAAAACTAGCTTATGCACGTGACTTCGCCCGCGTGGACTTCATAAATTTCAAACCTCCATTTAACCCACTCAGGGGTGGAATTTCAAAAAATCCTTTCCTAGTGGATACCTTCTCTTTACCTACAAAGAACACACGCACAAAATTTCATGTATCTAGAACCAGCTGTTTAGATGTTTAGGCTGTGCGTTGATGTATAAGTTAGTCAGGACTCTAAATTTTATATATATGGATACTACGTTAGTCCCCGCGTGACATAGGGATGACATTTCTTTGTTTACATATTAATGACGTCACATAATGGCTGACAGCGTTTTCTGCGTTTCAAATAAAAATAAAAACTGTATTTTTTTAAATTGTATTTATATATCCATCCTGCGTTTTTAATAATTGTTATTGATATATTTCGTTGTCTTAAGCAAAATACTATAATAAATAATCATTTATTGGACGGAATTAGATATGAGTCAAGTAGCCTATTGGCGTAGTAAAAAAAACAGTCGCATTGAGAACCTCCTCCATTTTTTTTTTTTTTTAATAGATATAGCCAGCAAACGAGCAGGCGTTAACCTGATGTTAAGTGATTACCGCCGCCCATGAACATTTGCAGCACCAGAGGAATCCTTTCTTTGAAATTGATTAAAAAGCCATAATATGAATGTTATAAAACAA
Organism: Maniola hyperantus; assembly: GCF_902806685.2. Taxonomy (NCBI): domain Eukaryota; kingdom Metazoa; phylum Arthropoda; class Insecta; order Lepidoptera; family Nymphalidae; genus Maniola; species Maniola hyperantus. Next base: position 1,011,891 of record NC_048545.1, on the reverse strand, counting down.
TTTATATTTCTTATTACAGGTAGTAAAAAACAAGGGACCCCCGTCCGATGTGTCTTCTGTGAATCCGTTTAGAGACGACGTCTATGTGAGTTGTTGCTATCTATATCTATTTTTTTCAGTTTTTACCATATATAAGTAACTAGCTGCTGCCCCGGCGAACTTCGTACCGCCTAACAGTCGATTCAAATTTTTTTTAATTTTTCTCTCCGTAAGAACCATCCTCGTAGGTACTTCAAGGAATATTGTAAAAAAAGAATTAGCGAAATCGGTTCAGCTGTTCTCGAGATTTGCGATCAGCAACACATTCAGACGATTCATTTTATATATAGAAGATGGTGAGTTCACTTCTAACACTTACATGAAATCAAATCAGAAATGGAGAGATCCGTAGGAAAACTAGTGTAACCGACATGGCTCAGCGGGAGGCGAAGGTGAATTGGCAATGGGCAGGACACATAGTTCGAAAAACCGATAGATGTTGGAAGACACATGCAAACTGTGGAATCAACTCCCTGTTCCCTTTAGATTACAACATGGGGTTATTCAAGGGGCGAACCAACAAATTCCTGAAAGGCCGGCAACGTATCGGCAGTTCCTCTGGTGCTGCAAATATTCATGGGCGGTGGTAATTTCTTAACATCAGTACCCGTAGTACAAGATTTTACGTCTCACCAAACCAAACCAAATTCGAGAGTCGAAATACTTCCGCGTTACAGTAAACTGGATCTTAAACGCCTTGTTTTAAAGCTCAAGTTTGTCTACACTTCTACAGCCAGCGCTCCAAGCGGAAACATTGCGAAATTAAAATCAGTGGCATTGAATATTTGACTTCAATTCAAGGCTGTTTAGGTCCATTTTACTGTAACGCGGAAGTATTTCGACTCTCGAATTTGGTTTGGTTTGGTGAGACGTAAAATCTTGTACTACGGGTACAGGTGACCCGCCTGCTCGTTTGCTTGCTATCTCTATTTAAAAAAACCCTTGGTTGGAAGCTCAAAATGGTGTTTGTCTCTATGGGACGTAACAGAGAGAGCGCTTTACTAACTTCTTTCCACGGATAGGGTATAGCACGGAACAGAAAAAACAGTGGAAGTGCTAAGTAGGCGTGGCACGCGTGCCACAATTAAGCGTAGTTACGTAAAACTGATCCCAGTCGCGTTCTAACATCGCGTGGAGTTGGTAGTCTCGCGACAAATTCATATTGCCCTAGCAATGTTACTGTTCCGTTTTGGAGTGTAAAAATGATAGTAGGAGAAAAAATCTTAAAAATGGAGGTGTTTCGTATCATCGGTAAGTACGATTTTCATTGTTTTCTATAAAATCTTAATTTATTTCAATTTACTAATATTTAATAGAACGGTTAGTCAAAATCAACCTTAAACAATTAAGATAAAGTTTATTTTGGATTGATTCTATTCCGAAAGTACTTCGCTCCGTGTTCGCTACTCAAATAGTGATGTGGCCAAGTAGAATATTGAATTTATCGATTGATATCGATACAAGGATATAAATAAATAGTAACGCAATAATTATAATTTATTAATGAGTGAGACGTTGCATTGATCACTAAATAGACATCAGTAGTTCCTCTAACCTTCATTTAAAATATTTTTAGGTTTCCCAAAGATGCAAGCATCAAAGAGAAATGGATAGATGCAACGGGTAGAGTTAATTGGATGCCAACCAAATCAAGCATGATATGCTCTGAACATTTTTTTAGAAGTCGATTTTATAATATCAAATAAAGGATATAGATATACGAAACCTACTGCGCTTCCATCAATGAAAATCGTTAAGTCTTTTAATCAAATAACCTTGTTTTATTTTATTACTTTCAGTAAGTATTGAAAATACTTGATATTATAATACAAAACAACACACCTCTTAGTTATATTTTTGTATGAAGATTGACTGACTAAATATCAAATTTAATTCATAAACACACTAATTAATTTTTCTCCTATTCATTTTTATATAGGTACTAGATGATGCCCGCGACTTCGTCCGCGTGGATTTAGGTTTTTAAAAATCCTGTTGGAAAGTTTTCAACTTCCTATGTCCTTTCCCGGGATGCAAGCTATCTCTGTACCAAATTTCATCAAAAACGGTTGATCGGTTGAGCCGTGAAAAGCTAGCAGACAGACAGACAGACAGACACACTTTCGCATTTATAATATTAGTACGGATTTATTCTCAAAATTTAATTTTGGTTTCAGCCACAAAATGATAAATGTGGTCACTCCAGGTTCTTCAAAAAGACAAAGTGATTCGGAGATTCCTGCGTCTAATCACGTTACCGATTTGATGAAGGCAATAGTTGAAAAATATATACATAAATGTTCGCATACACCATTTATTAAAATTAAAAATAAGACTTTCGAAACGCCAGTTTCTTAACAAATATGTTTTATTTCAAGGGCAATAAATAAAATTTATCTATTTTCATACGTTGCAGTATTTATTGTGCATACTTGTAAAAGGCATGCATACATACCAGCACTTTTATTCAATTTTATAATTACCTTTTTTAATTTTATTTTTGCGAATGAACAAAATAACGAGTATCTATCGATATCGATAGGTAATTCATTGAGCTACGTGGTGCAGCCTTAACTGAGGAGGAAAAAAAATCGACCGATCACGCAAATGTCAACCATATGTTTAAAGTAATTAAGTTTATAATTGCTACTAATTAGAATACCGCCATCTATGGTCAAGTAGCGGAATTAATTGGACAATTGAATCTAGTGTGACGTGAGTGTGACTATAGCTCGTAAATACGTTCTTCCGCTAAAGCAAAATAAATCTTATTTCTAGAGCGTCAGGGTTTATTTCCAAATCTGTGACGTAGGCTAGTTTTGACTAAACTTAAACGACAAATCAAATGATTTGTTTCTTTGTAGTGCAATATATGACTATCGGTATATTTGTATGAGTTTGGCGACAGCGGTTCCTATAGTAATTTTGGTGAATTGCACTTCCACTGTTCTTTCTGTTCCGTGGGGTATAGTTATATTTATAACTAGCTGCCCTGGCGAACTTCGTTCCGCCTAGCAGTCTATTCAAATTTTTTAAATTTTTCTCTTCGTAAAAACCATCCTCGTACTTCAAGGAATATTATAAAAAAAGAATTAGCGAAATCGGTTCAGCTGTTCTTGAGATTTGCGATCAGCAACACATTTAGTGATTCATTTTTATATTATAATGGACACCACTCACGATAGTTTAAACGCTATATTCGTGATAAATGACATCAATTATTTGTTCACCTGTTGCAGAGATCACTGCCGCCATACTTGCGCTCGTCCACGGAGACGGTGATGATGCCTCACGACTTCAGCAGGAATGTTAGAGAAAGGTATACTTACCCTCGCTTATATTCGCACAGTACGCAGCCGAAAGTGATGTACATCGGCCTTTAATGACCTTTCGGTGTTGTAGAGCATTGTCTCTGTCACTCATACCTATGAGACAGTGCTCTACAAATTTGCTATCTCCTTCTAAAGGTCGATGTACATTACTTTCGGCCGCGTACTGTACCTGATGGTGACGCAGCCATCGATACGTCTATACGCACGTCTATTGAACAGATCTCAGTGAGTGAGACGCCAAATATAGTCATCAACGTGAATGTCACGTGAAATGGGAATCAACTCCCATCGGCGGTGTTTCCACTAGATTACAACATGGGGTTATTCAAGGGGCGGACCAACAAATTCATGAAAGGCCGGCAACGTATCGGCAATTCCTCTGGTGCTGCAAATGTTCATGGGCGGCGGTAATCACGCGCCTGCTCGTTTGCTCGCCGTCTCTATTTAAAAAAAACGTGACCAAGAGATGGTTACATACATTAATTTGTTTTTCAGCAGCAGTCCCCTGCCGCCGCCGCTGCCGCCCAAGGTGCGGCACCCCGAGGCGCCGCCCCGACCGCCCCCGATGGAGGACCATCCGCTAGTGGAAGGTACGTTGACACCCTACGTTAGCGATGGGCGACTGTTGCAAATAACAACTGAATCGAACGATTGAACAATCGATTGTCGATTTATTCGTTTTCACAAAAAACAATCGAATTGAATGAAAATCGCAATTAGAGTTTTATGCTCCATGCTTGCGTTCCTTGAGGTGCAAAAAAATTAAAATGTTTCAATGGGGCCGATTCTCTAGTACACAATCTCTAAACTAAATTAAATTAACAGGTCTAAATCTAGTGCTTTCCTTTTCCGCAAGCAACATTATGAAAGGGATAGCAATAGATTTAGACGTGATATTTTAGTTTAGTTTAGAGATTGTGTACAAAGGAATTAGCCACATTATTTGTTAAATCTACGAGCTAATAAATCGAAAATTTAAATCAACTTGTAAGTTGATTTAAATTCGAAATTAAAATCGAAAGCAAATGTGTAATTTGCTTTCGATTTTCGATTCATTTTTTTTGTAGACTAGCGCTTGGTTGCATCAGAATCAGATGCAAATCGTTCCAGAATCGAAAGTCAATCAATCGAATGTTCAATTGTTATCGAATAATTCGATTGTTTTCGAATTAATCTCCCATTGTTACCTGATGTGTCGTGTGGATTATGGAACAAAATAAACACAATTTTTTCTGTTGTCATTATAAGCAATATGCTATAAAATAATCAGATTTCGTCCTTTTTAATATGTTGTTTACATTTGTTGCAGGACGAAGACACGAAAGTCGGCAATTAGAAAAAACGCACCGCGACAGACCGAAGCTGCCCACCGCGCAACATCTCATAAGAAACGACTCTCTCAGCTCCCTCAGCCTGGACTCCTTCGGGTCTACTGATCGGGAGATCTTCGAGGAAACCGTCAAAGCTGGCCTCTCGAGCGTCAACCCGAGAGCAGAGTTCAGTCTCGACACCAAAGGTAAGGCGCACTCCGTAGAACGGAAACCAGAGTCCACCAGACAGGGCAGACATCACAAGTCGCTGGACAGAAGCGACAAGATTGCCCATCGCGGCTCCAAAATACGAGACCCAGAGTTCGAGAAGAATCTCGCTTCGGGCGCCTATAACATCAAAACTACGAGCAAAGTTAAGAAGTTGGACCAAGAATTTGCTGTCACAAGATCACCTTATTCCTACCATGGAGAAACTTCCATGCATCATTCTAGATATAGAAACCATTCGCGATTCTATGACGACGGCCCTCCGAGTTTACCCGCTAGAATCGACGACCCAAGGCGATTAGAAAGAAGCAACTCACTAAGTTCATTAAGTAATGACTCTTTCGGATCGACCGATAAGGAGGTGTTCGAAAGGTGCGTACGTATGGGTATGTCCAAACCCCAACCGAAAAAGAGAGATGAAAAATTAAGAGTAAGGAGTGACGATAGATTAGAAATTAGAGAATCCCATCGTAGGCGACGTAATAATGCCAAACCACATCAAGGAGCGTTAGATAAAATGGTTGGGGAGGAGTACAGTAAAGACAGGGCTATATTAGAGGAGGTAATCGCGCGGGGAGCGGGGGAAATTAAACCCGGGGAGGGGGGGAATCAGAAAAATCAGTCAAAAAACGTTCCGGCGCCGTCTGCGGTTCTCGCGGCCGCAGACGCGCGCGCCGACAACGCGCGAGGCAGCACTGGCTCTGATCACGACTCCGCTATCGATACCACGATAGAAATAACCCTCAACGACTCCAACGTATCGATATTCGACCGCTCCAATGAAATGGCGACTGTCGATTCGGGGAACACTACACTAGAATCCGACAGCAACGAATTAGATCATTCCAACGAATGCTTAGCTCCTAAATCCTGTAATACAACCGTCGAATCAGAACGGGACGAGCTAAATAGATCCAATGAATCGTACGCCGACGTTCTAGATGGTTCTTGGAGTGATGAGGAAGACAAGCCTAAAGATTATGACGCGGCTACGCTGACTAGGAAAAACAAACACAAATTAGAATGGACTGATATAAAGTGTACAGATAGTCTAAACCTTGACGATCTGTCCAAGAAAAGTAACGATCATGATCACGATACTTGGAACGAAAACACTTGTCCTGATGACGTGACCTTCCCAACTATAAGCGGTTCAGTTCATATGGTGTCATCTTTGAGAAGCGAGATAGTTGACGCCGCTATGGCACTCCCAGACTTATTAGAAAAGTCTGAGGGTCCAAAACTATTCTCTAAACTCGATTTGACAGATAAACTCGATGGAGATCTAGTTACAAGCGTCGATGGAAAGCTAGACGACAAAATGTTGCTAGACAACATTCCCGAACCGAGTTTCACGTCGCTCGTAGATGACGGTGAACCGAAGTTTGACTCCATAATGTCTTCCGCTATAGAAAAGGAAGCCGCAAGATTAGCGGCTCAGTTAAAGAACGCTCAATTTACTATGGAGAATAGCGTCACTTCTCTGACTTCGATAGATTTAGATAACGTCAAACCACCTTCCAATTTAGGTAGTTTGTTGTCCCTGAGTGCCTCTGGGCATTGGGACGAATCGCAATCGCAGACATCGAAAAAATCCCAGAAGAGTCGAAAGAAATCGTTACCTGTAGCTTTAATGGTGAAACGAGCTCTGAGCAATTCCATGAACCAAGGGAGTTCGGAACATCTGGACAGTCTTTCTCTGAGTTTCCTCGACAACGTCAAGCCGCCTTCCGAAATGGAACATATCGACATGAATGGAAGCATGGTCTCAGTGTCGAGTTTAGTTTCCGAGGTGGTCGAAACGAGAGATAATAAGACGCCAATTATATTCGATTTCAAACAACCCGTGCAAGATTTTCCCCTTTGCACTACTTTCACAAGCGTCTTCCACGATTTGGACAAAGTTAACCCTCCATCCTTATTCGACGAAATGGCGGAATCCACGCTAGAAAACGAACCGACCACAGCGCATCAAATCTACGACGATTGCGTATCGAATACTCTAAACGTAATAACCGACATTCCCTCTGGATCTGAAACCTGCACGCCTCTCCCTTCAGACATAAGCAGCGTGGAATCCACACCGAAGAGACAAAGGGACTCGAAATATCTGACACCAAAAGAAAAAAGAATGGCAGCCAAGCATAGATATCAAACATACACTATCACAGACACGGTATCAGAGAGTGATGTAGTTATAAAGGCCGAGACGGATGCATTTATGACGTGGACTAAATCGGAGAGCGATAAGTCAGATGACTATGTTAAAGTGACTTCTGAACCAAAATTGAAGAGACGACTCAGCGCGAAACAGAGACGAATGGAAGATAGAGCTCGATATCAAACTCAAACGGTCGATATACAAAACATTCTGAGTTCCCAGGAGTCGTCTCAGTCTACAGACAAGCCTAATCCTCATATTGAGAGTTTAAAACAGCGCTTGGCTGCGAAAAAGACTTTAAAGCAAAGACGCATGGAAGACGCGGAAAGGTTTAGAACGAGAACTTTGAGCGAGGACATCCCACCTTCTCCGACGTTTGTCACTAAGGATGCGAACTTTGAAAACGTCGAGACGACGACAGGATACGACAGTTTATCTTCGAACGAATTGAATCATCAGCAAATCCTCGACGATAGACACAGCGATGATGTCTTCAGAGACGTGGACAGCGGCCACAACGAAGATGACTTTGAACTCAATTCTGCACAGCTAAAAACGTATACGAAAAGTTTTAGAACTTACTTACCCGTCATAGAAAGTCCAGCGGCCGTGGACATGTGCGTCGTGAACAATCTGAAGAATATCGAAATGACGGCGTCGTACCGACGAGCTCTACAGTCGGACAAGAGTCAGCATCCGAGTAGCAGTGATTTCGCAAGCTACGAAGGCGACAGCAATTCTGAAGATAAGGTTCACTCGGAATCCGATTCAGAGACACCTACTTCGAGGCCGAAACCAAAGATTATCAAACCCGAAAGGCGAGACGAGAGTTTAGACTCAAACGAATCAGGTGAAAAAGAACACGAAGCACCAAAAGTGGTGAGAGGGAGAAAGAAAGCTATGTACGTTTCACCGTATAGGAGAACTGCTCCGAGCCCAAAAAAACCACTAACACCTCTAACAAAAACCTCGCCAAAATCGAGCATGACGACATTAAGGCCGTCTCCCAGTTCCTCTAAAGCTCACTCTAGTGCCAAACCACCCAGCAAACTGCCACCAGCAGCCAAAACTAGCCTCAATACTTCGCCTAAGAAAACCGCACCGAATAAGTCACCATCGAAGCTTGCTCAAAAACCTATGACTATTCCATCAGCTCCAACAAAACCTGTACCTTTAGTAAGACAGGGAACGTTTACAAAGGAAGAGAGCTGTGTACCGACTAAAGATCTGCCGATACCCGATAAAAAGACGAGCACGCGTGTTGGAATAGCGAGCTCGCCCACAAAAGCTGGACCCAACATTTCCCCCTCCAGACTTCCACAGTTCAATCGCTCCCGACCCTCAACTAGTAAAACTACCAAATCACCCAAGCAGAGTACTTCCAAACGCAATTCAGAACCTACAATGAAAAACTCCGCTTCAAATCAAAGTTTGCAAAGCAACGACAGTGGGAAAACTATAATACTCGCTCGTGGATCCAGACAAGGGAGCACTTCAAGCGTAAATTCTATATCGTCTTCCAAAACGAAAGACGTCGAGAGCAAAATCGCAAATCTATGGAAGAGAGTCGAGCAAACAAAGAAATTACCAGCCAAAAGTGACAAAAAAGTGTTTATCGAAAGCGACAAGACTGAAACACCGAAACTTATCCGAAGTTCAACTTTCGAAGGTCAACCGAAGCAGCCGGTCTCTACGGCGACGAAGCAAAAGTCTGCCATCGGTATCAGGGTGTCGCAGATTCCAAGTTTGAGACCAAAATCGACGGTAAGCAAAACCACAAGCCAAACTAATGTCAATAAGAAACCCACGAGAGGATTCCTAAGGAAAGGAAGCGGACAAGTCACTTCGTGAACTGATCCAATGAACCAATGATATGAAACAGTTTGATGGAATTTGTGGCCGTCCCGAATTAGGGGTTGTCTTGTCATATATGAGTGATATGGAAAAACAGAAAGATAAATAGACAAAGAAAAAATGTTTTTCAATAATGATTTACGTATTGTAAAAATATGGGTGTAACAAATTAAAAACCAACAGAGAATTCTTTAAACTTTATTATTTCAGTAATCGACGGAATTAGGTGGTTTTGATTTAGTTCCGTCTTTTTATTGATTTACTATAAGCATGGATTTAATTGTAACTTATTATCTTAATGATGCAACTATTTGTGTAATGTCGATAGTTCACTGAAAATTGACTAATTTTTTATATGAATTCGATTTTGCACGTTTATTCCATATTTCAATGATATGATTATTATGTTTTATGTTTATGTAAAAGGAAAATGTATTGATTTTCTTTCATGTAAGTAAGTATAACACAAAAATGAGTTTAGTGAACGGTACTTTTTCTGTTTTATTATTTACTTTGTGTATATCTGTTGCATTTATTTAACTTGTGGGACGAAATTATAATATTATTATTGTCTTAATATTAAATTAAATAAACAAATAATCAGTAGGTACGTATGTAACGTAAGCATAATTTTTTGAGAAAACGTCACAATTTTTTTGTATGTTAAAAATAAACAGACATGTTTTAAAGGTAACAAAACATTATTGTCTTAATAATAAAAAAAATGTTTTTTTTTTTAAATCTTGAGAATTTATGGTATGAAAACATGAGCTTTTCATCCGTACAATTCGTTATACTATGGTATTTCAAATTCGGTTTCCATTGTAAATAATAAGCTCTCAACCTAGCTGTTAAGGTTACCATATACACACATTTTTGTATATTTTTCATAATAAATATTCATAAAACTGATCGCATATTACAAGACACCGAACGCAGCGCTTTTCTCGGCGTATTCCGTTTATCCATAGGAAACCATCCACGCCGGACTAAAAAACAATATACAAATTCCAACAATAAGGTGGACAAAAGGTCATACGTTTCTAAGTAAACACCTTAGGGTGGCTGTTTTAGGTGGATAAACGGAATATAATGCATACATTTTGAGAACGCACTCGCCATTTTTGCTCTATGTGTCAACTGTCATATCAAAAGTATAGTTTAAACTTTAAACTTATATATTAAGGTCTAAAATCCCGTACTAAAATCGTACTATAGACATGACAGTTGACATATAGAGCAAATATGGCGAGTGCGTTTCTCAAAATACACTATAAGCACTAATGACATCGTACTAATGACGCAGTTTTTTTGTTAGTGCTGCAAAACGTTTTGTTAAGTCGCGTGTTGTAATATGCGTTCAGCATAATATTATAGTAATAAAATAAAGGCAACGTCACACCGCTTCGGAGTATAAAATGATGACATAGTGTGTTATGTCGTAATTTTTTACGTCTAGTCAGTTTCAATGTTAGAATTAATAAGCGAGGTAGTGGATTTGGCTTATGAATTTTTAGCGGAAGGCTTTGCATAGAATATCATTACGTTGCTCCAAATATAAACTGGCTTCTCTACATTTTGATTCTGTAGTTTCCGATTTTTTTTTTAAATCAATTGCTAGGATTAAGCTATGCGTACATCTATGCACACCAGCAATTAATGAAATGAAAATTCAAAGGACGTAATCAATATGTACCAAAGAAATCGGATCACACCATTCGGAATAACATTCAGTGCTTTAGGCAGATGCGGAAACCCCCCCATATCCAAACTTACAACTCTTTTATAATATTAGTGTAGACTCTTCTTTTTAAAATTTTAAGTTACTAATGATAGAAAGAGAGAAATCGGTGTGTAACTATTCAGCCGCTATACAAGTTTTAGTGTAGGTAGGTATTTGCCCCGGTTTGTAAAAGCGTCAATTGAACGGTAAAGTGTAACAGACTGATATGAACAGAGTATATTCTGCCTCACCTTGTATTTCTTGAGAGATTTATTTGTAAGGATTTTTTCCTACTTTTAAACCATATTATGTCGCAAATATTATATCCTTAATAATATAACTAAATGAAGTGATTACGCTAAGCGCACATTATGAAATCGCGTAGCTTCACATTATACAATAAGGATTGCGTCCGCGTGGATTTAAGTTTCTAAAAATGCCGTGCTAAGTTTGATTTTCCGGGATAAAAGGTAGCCTGTATCCAGGATGCAAGCTATCTCTATAAGAACCGAAATTCAAGTAAAAAAATCGGTTAAGTGAAAGTCATGAAAATATAACAGACAGACAGACACGCCTATTTATAATATTGGTATGGAATATGGATGGACAGAATTAAAATTGCTTGTGCGAAACGTACTTGTACGTTGCGTGATCTTAAATGTGCGCTAAGCTTTGTTATATCGAATTTTCGTTTAATGTACAATAGTATCAATTTTATTGTACACAAAACTTTTTGAACTGAATCGTCTAACTAATCGTGGTTCAATCATTTCCACTGTTGGAAAATTGAAAGAAACTACTTGAATTTAGTCCCATAATTTTAGTTGATTAAAGTTTTGTATTCAACAGAATTGACACTATTAACAAATTACGCTCTTTTATAATAGTATTTTTTTTTTAAATCTCTATTCTCAACTACTTTAGTAGGTACCAACTAGATTTATTTTTGCATTGCGCTCAATCGGGGCAACTGTGACTGTCGACGATAATATCGGGTTTTTGTTTTTATTTCTGAAATTCATTAACAAGAACGCTTTTTATATTAATTCAAATAATTATTTTGGAGTACACAAATGGTGCGCGGACAGGCCGGTGTTCCGGTAGTAGTAATAGGTAATTATAGCACAGCACGAAGTAATGCTTACGCAGTTCCGTGCTCACCTTGGTAGGCATGGGGAGGTTATTTTAGTCCGTGCGAGTCGGACACACCCTGCCAGCAGGCAAAGTCCGTAGGGATCTTTTCCTCCCCCAAATAAAAAAAAAGGTAATTAAATCAGTTCGCGTGTTCAGTGTCGGGGTTGTGCTAATACCGTTGATTAGACTGTCAAAGTTACCCCGATTTTTACATACTGAAGTATGTAAAATGTTCCGTATCTTCCGATAAGCGCTATTCCACTGTTTAGCATCATTGATCCTAGTGGGTTTAAGTATGAATAGTTACTTTTCGGTTGTATTACTTATGATAGTGGTAGTTCTGACAAGCGAGTTTTAGCTAAACCATGATTAGTTGATAAGGTGCGTAATTTGATGGTAATAAATGGAATTTACCGCAACATTTTGTTTTTATTTTCATATCCAATCCCATAATATTCTTATGTTATTTTATTAGAAAAATTTCGAACTGCCACTAAGTACAATACACAACTTTCTGTCCGAGTGCATAATTTACTCGTTACGTAGGTATTGTCTGTAATAAATGACTCCTCACGCGCCATTTTAACTTTATGCGTCAATTGGCATGTCTAAAGTACGGTTGACCTTTAAAATCATACTTTTGACATGTTTGACACAAAAAGTTAAATTTTACGCGTTATACTTGAGATTACGTTTTAAGGTGATCCCACACAACCGAAAACAGCCGCATTTTTCAGTAAAGAAATGTGTCGTTTCTCTGGCTGGTCACCGCATGTATGCGATCACCTTTAGGATACAAGGATAAGAAATAAAACTACCTCTCCACTAGTCAGATTGTTTATTATCTCAATATGTTTATTATGTCATACAATTCAGATTGGAGTATTCCATCTACTTAACTGAAAACATGCTTACATTTATTTTATAGTAGGTATCCTTCGAAATAGTCAACTACATAAGACCTTTTTACCCTATATATCTGCTTTATATAATATACAAAAATAACAAAAATTATAATTAGTGTATTTATGGAGGCATGCATTTGCAGAGGTAGATCGGTACATTATAACTATACTGTAAAGCCGGATCCTGAAACCTCTAGATGGCGTTACAGTGCAATAAAAACAAACTTCATATTGAAGCTGGGTTTCCACTGTGTTGTGCTCCCTTGCGGAATGCAGACGCGTTTCCGCTCTCCCAAAACAACTTGGAAAGGAAATAATCGAAACGACGTGACACTAACCATTCCGTCTCACTCACACACCATACAAGGGTACCTATATGTGTACTGTGTAAGTGAGATCGAAAGCAAGAAAATCTTCCACAGATTTTGATTATCGAAAAGGTCAGAATAAAATGGACTTTTAAAAGGGTTCATGAATTAAAAATCCCTAGTACAGAATGATGCACCTTAAAACTAGGAACTTTCAAGTCCATTTTAATCTGTTGTGTAATTAGTGATGCGATGTTCGAAATCCACCAACGTTGTGGGGAGGTTAGGCGATATCAGACGGACAAACACAAAACTCTGCGAAGCTACCGCGAGACCAGAAAGCGCGAACGAATACAATAGAAACCCAACTTTACAAACTATACTTAATGATTATAAAAAAAGCGAACGTAACTAAAAAAGAACTGAATCTTTCAAATATTTCTCTTAATCTATTAAAAACTGGTATACGTAAATTATCGTCAAATAAAATGTAAAAAATTATAATTTGAAAATATGTATAAAAAAAGCTTGTAACGTCGACCATGCTTTACAGTATCTCAACTTACAAGCAACATGAGTGTATATTACAGAAAGAAATCCATTTCACAATATTGAATACATATATGTAGAATAGCAATTTCTATTTACAATGACAGGCTTTTCGCACAAAAACACGTAATTTATACAGAACATTATACGCTATAGATAAGAAAATGAAAATCCTTGCCGCAAATTTGGAATTTAATATTGTGATTCATCAAAATGGGTGTGAATAATGCAAAACAACACCAAAAAAAATACCTTCGATTCCGCGCGACCAGATAAAAATTGGTATCATGTGTATTTCGGCCTTAAAACCAAATACGGTAAGTCTTTTCTCAAAATTAACGCATTATAGATGAGGTTACGAATTATATTTAGCAGCAAGGACTTTTTACGAAGAACGCCTATCAGAATATCTTTGACACAAGAAAAATAATGTTATTATGATTTATGACCTATTATGCACAATTTCGAAGCGCTAAAAGAATATTATTAAAACGATAATTATCTTGCTTACTATATTATGACACATGTAAGACCGGGTTTAGAATTTCATCTACTCATGTGGCCCTAACATTGCAAACAAAGTAATGTATGTATGGCATGTGTCTCGCAATCGCGACGCTCAAGCAGGGTTGGCATTAGTTTTGCACAGCAATTAATTGAGCATATCGATTTGATATCGATAGACTGTCGATTGATCTCATTCTAGTATCGATCGACGTTGTGTAATATTCTTATAAAAAAATGTATAGCTATCGGAGCCAAGGTAGGCATAGTTTAAAACAAGTGTTATAAACATGTTTTTATTTTAAAAAAAAACAGTGTTAAACATGTTTTAAACAAAAATGATTTGTTTTTAAACTGTTTTTTTTTTCAACCCTGCCAATAGCGTACTGTCGTCTCACGAGTCGCGACACAGTAATTTGTTTGCACCTTAATTATTATTTTCAGATTTTTTTACGACAGCAATATTATGTTCATACAAACCCGGCCTGAATTCTTATATTTTAAGACAGATTTAGATGGAACCTATTTTGTACACATATCGGGTATTGAGGTAGTATTGTTAAACCGTCAGTTTCGGTTGCACTGGTCGCTTACTTATCGAGATATCATTATAACACTTCCGTAAAATAGAACCACAATACCCTGTGCTCGACTCTAACCTAAACACCGTTGATCTCGCTTCGAACACTAGATAAACAAACATGAATCGATAAAATATCCTCGATAGATACAGGGGAGATTAAACTAATGGGCACCTCACCTATACCTACCCAAAGAAGTCCACTAACACTCGAACTCACTCACACTCTTGACCTCAGACTAAGAATCAAGAGACTTGTCAAATGCGTATACCCGAAAGGGACAAAACAACAAAAGAAGGTTAGGAAAGGTTATGTCGCTACAACTTTTACACAGCAATGCAACATATATGGCTTCTACACACCTTCAATACTAAATAAAAACTCGTATTATCGCAATAAATTACTATCACAGAGGTTTGTTGGGCACAAATTACAACGTGTCCAACAAAAAAAAGCTAAACTATGACAAAGACAAAAAAATGTGTTTATGTCTCTATCACTCTTCAGAGCTTTTCTATACACCTAGCTTGCTCTAACAAATTATTATTATTTTAATGCCAAATCTACCTTGATTCTAATCTGAGCTCCTGACTCTGGTTGTGTCATAGCGGCTTTAAAAAAAATCTTGAGTTTACGCGCCTTTGTAGTTAAACTAAACATGCGCAGGATTCCATTTTTGAAAACACACGTAAAAAAACACGCAAGCCAAATTCGTTTACCGAAACGTTGATTTGCTTAAAGCCCTAATATAGACGTGTTAAAAATTGTGTAAGTGAGGGCTTACAAAAGGAAACCTGTGAATTTTTTAAATTTAATGTGGCAATGTGTTGGACTTATAAATATTTATTGAGGAAGTTATTTTAAAAAATCTTTGTTTTTTAAACTGGCTTTACGGCTGTGGGTCCTATAAGCCTCTGTTTGTTATCTAGTGATCTAGATTCTTGTTATCGAGCGAGACCAACACTAAAGACCTACAGCTAGGGACAATAAGATCGCAAAGGTTACAATTAGGAAATTTTCTTCATATCAAAAATAAAATAGACTACATACAATTTTACCTTTTGTATAATATAAGTATAAATAGTAAATAGATTTAATAGTAAAACACTTTGCAAAATGCGATCGCCGCACTTTAAAAATACATTAAATGCATAATAATATATTCGTCACTAAAATTCTTATGATATAAAAAGCATCAAGGGAATTTTATGTGTACAGTAAGCGGCAGAAAATAATGTACATCGACCTTTATAATGAGATTTCGGCTTTGTAGAGCGTTGTCTCTGTCAGTCATACCTATGTGACGTTTTGTCGGACTTAACCACAGAGACAGTGCTCTACAAAATCTCTTTCTAAAGGTCGATGTACATTATTTTCTGCCGCGAATTGTAGATATTTGCGATTTATAGTTATTTTCAGTGTTTTTCTGATCTTTAGATCTACAAGATTCCGGCAGATGTCATTTTATGACATTTTAAACATTTTGCAATATTAAATTAATAAGGGCAAGCCTGCACTTTATAAACTAGCGTGTTTTAATTGCCCTGACTGTGTATATTTCGAGGGTTTCGTAACAAACATGCCATTTCTCGTTTTTTGCTGCAATAGATAGAGCAAAACAAGCCCCATAACATACTTCAAGTCTAATACTTACTTAGAAAGACATAATACTCCAAAATATCAGCATTATTATATCAGCTAATTTTGATTTTATTCACATTTTTGTCCCGCCTGGTAAACTGCACTTTTGTGTACACGCCCTTTTGTTATGAATCACTCGATATACACACTGCAAACTGTTTAGCTCCTATGTGTTACAAAATTGTAAACAAGGATTTTTTTTGCTGTGCGGGCTTGCCCTTAAGCATCGTAAACTATGATACCAGGTGTAAGTTAAATACATCTTACCTTGAAGTGCGATTTAAAAGATAAATGATCGATTTCTTCATTATCGGCAATAAATAAAAACAAAAAACTTCAGTTAAAAAAATCAAAAGACGTTTGTACCTATGATATTAAAAAATCTGTAAAAGTAAATTTACAAAAAAACACTTTCCGGCTATGATTTTATAAAATAACAAGAAATCTGAACATGATTAGTTTTTTAGAGTTTGGAATTCCGTGAGGATTTATTATCCTAAAGAACAAAATGTAAGAACTTAAAGAGTGTTAAAATCTCGTCAATATTGCTACCTTTGCGACGAAATATACAAATACAGAAACTGTTATTTTATTATGAATATAGAAGTTTTGAATAAGTACTATTACATTGAACGATGATGCTTATTTAAGTCTATGCAACACCACCAAAATATTATGCTATATGCACTGTCGTAACGGAACAAGACACACTGCAACGCAAACTAAGTACATATAATCATCGACCTTCAAAAAGTGTCATTTATTACCTATTTTGAATAAAACATTTGATTTTGATTTTTTGATTTCATTTCGACTTAAAATTAACGTTGGAAAACATCATGGTATCTAATGTAACTTTCAAATCAAGAGGAATTTATTCATATTCAAACCTAGGTTAGCTCTGATTTAAAAATTAACTAATCAAACGCAATGAAATTTTGTAGCTAAGTTGTATCTTCCAGATACTAACAAAACTGTGGTCTGTGTCTGGTCTATAATATGATCCAAGACATAATAGGACGGCTAATCTTGTGTCCCTTACACAGTTTTGATTTTTCCCACTGAAGAATTTGGTTCTTAGTGTTTGATTCTATAATATTAATTAACTACACACTGGTACTGACTCTTAATGCAACGAAATTGAGTATTCACATCATTTTCTTACCATTATAATTTAAAAAAAAACAGACAAACCTAATTTAATTTAGGCCTGTCAAACCTCGTAACCTTAGGTCATAGGTGACATGCCAGTCGTAAGTCGATTTAAATTGTGCAATCAAATTAAGTGTTTAAAAATTCTCTTTCATCCTTTTTTAGCAATATTAAAAAGAAAAAGATGCAGAGCAGATACTCCAAACTTAGAATCGACGCCATTTTCCAACGTTAAAAAATTATTTGGACAAAAATTAAAATCAAGTCCCAGATAACTGGGTCGTAGTCTGACTTTACCTGATTTACGAACGAAAAACTAAAGTCGCAGTGTATTTTGCAGCAGCTAGCTTAGTATTGACAGTTGCACTGCGCTGCAGTCCAGAACACTGACTCTATGTCCACTAACGCCATCTTGACACTTCACAATTTTATTTACAGGAAAATATTTATATCGCAAAAACATTCACTCTAAACACAGGGAGAAAGTTTATAACTAAGAACTTTGCAAGCTACAGACTTTTGATCGGCCAATTTTTTAACTAAATAGGCATGCGCCTGGCTGCAATCACACCGAAGCTGGTGGTGATGCAGCCTAATGTAGAGTGCGCTTGCCTAGTAGGTGCCCATTCACTCTTTCTTTTAAAGGTCCCAATATTGTAATTGCCATGGAATACGGAAGACAGGGCATTCCGTGGAATTTCAACTATGTATGTAACTTGCGAACATGGTATTCAACTCCATTACAAACCACTGAAATACGGAATAATTAGACTAAACGATCGGCCGACCAAAAGTCTCCAGTCTGCAGAAGCCCTAAAAATGAGTGACTACAGCGCAGTTACACCAAGAGTGAACGATTGATAATCGAAAGGGGAGATTCGTCTCACATGTCCTAAGTTCTCGGTATAGAACTAGAAAACGTAATCTCTCCCCACTATTACTATATAATTTTGTATTACTCCAAAGCATGTCGTCAGCCGACTTCATCATGCGTGTTGTCCTCTGTGACGGGTATCGAAACCTGCTTGTTATACTCTGCGAGCCAAGCCGTTCGCGCGGCGGCCATCTTGTGTCTATTTTCGTCGAAGCCATAATTTTATCCGAAAGCTATTCATATTTTTGATCACATCTGACTGTTTTCCCGGATTTACCTCCAATACTTTATTAAGTTCATTGAACTTATAAATACGTTACAGTCTTTGGATACTTCTTATCACTAAGACCCCTTCGCCGCGAATTTTGTAAATAGTTTACTCTCTCGAAAATATATTTCGGAGTTTTTTTAATCATAATTTTTTTCTTTTTCTTTTAAATCTATTTTTTTTCGTTTTGCCGTGCAGTAAATCTGCCATCAATTTGTCCTGTCAATTTTTACGTGAAAATCTACACGATTTTTAACCGCATATGGATTTTGTCAGGCTATGTAATCGTATCTTCTTTTCAAACAAGTATTTAAAGAAATAGGTACACCGCTTCACTGAGAAGGCTCTTGGTTCCTACTTCATGAATTGTCTCAGTGAAACGGTATACTTATGGATATGGGAAAACCACATTTTCTCGAGTTACCGGACATAATAACACGTACGTGTCACCAATACAAACAGGTATTTGTTCAATGTTTGCATTCATCCATATGCGTTTAGGTTATGTAGCGGCGTCCTTATTCTGTACGCATAATTTACACAATATTATGCCTTTTCTTTCGTTACAACATGGCAACAAATATGCCTTTAGTGGATACCACTAAGCATTTGTTTTTACCGACCCACATTGCGCAACAGGATTTTGCGAAATGCATTTTTAGACATACAACTTGTCAAATTGTCGTTAAAAATGTGGTGATTGAACTTTAAGCCGCATCTAATAACACAGTTTTAAGTAAAACGTCACTTGTTACCATAGACGTGCCCTAAGTTTTTGGAATAAGGACGCACACATAATGTTGTTGTATCGTAAATAATGTATTTTGTACTCGCTCTTCAGACGACCTACTCTTACAATCTAAATATACATAAAAATATCACAGCACTATCGATTCACTTACACTAAAACCGACGACGCTTTGCGTCACGATTAAAAAAATAATAATAAAAAGGAATCGAAATTGAAATGCAAAAACGCCACCGCTGGGACCAAAAATTATAAAAAATGTGGAAAAAATATTTTTCCCGAAATTATAAAATATCGATTTCATACTGAAATAAAAAAGTGACATTAAAATCAAGCGGTATCAAAAAATCAAGCATAATAAAATGCGAATCACAGAAGTGCCGCAAAATATTTACAAAAACTTTTGGAAATTCTGTTTTTTTTTTGTAGATATAATCGCATGGTAAATGTTGCCAATCACATGAACGTTAAAAAATGGATTTGAACTATCAATTTATGGTCAAGACAAAGTAAGTAATATCTTATCTCTTGATTATTGTAAACAGGGTCTAAAGTTTGAAGTACTATAAAAAAATTACAAAGAAAAAATTTACAAATGTCTTAAATTGGCAATATTTATCACACAAAAACTTTTTCAGTTCCGAATATATTTTTTTTTAAATCATTCAGTGCAAATTTTGAGACGCGGATTCCACGAAATCTACTTTCAAAACAACTTCCGATCCTAGAAAAAGAGCAAAAGCGTTCTTCCTCACACTACGCGAGTCCGCACACACGCAACAAGTAATACGCACGCTACACGCACACACGCATCGAACTCGACGTCGAATGCAAGCAGTTTTAACCGCGTAAGGCCTCATGTACTTTATAATGCACACACAAAGGGTAATGTACGTTAAAATGTACATAAAGATACAGTAATATTTCCGGGCCAGACATTTTGACCTGTGTATACTCTTAGCACTATTTGGCGCACTAGTAGTCCAAGCCGCATTAAACCAGATGTTCTATGAAACTATTCATTCTATTGCGCACTTAGTCATTTAGTACGTGTAGTCCATTATAAATACTATCTGTCCCGGCTTACTCACGTGTGTAGTCGACGTTAGCCCGACTAGACAGATAGTATTTATAATGGAAATCACTCACGGTAGTTTAAACGTGTAGTCCAGTCTCTTGGCTGGTCGCATAAGCAAGTATAACGCGTAAAATTTAACTCGTCACGCGCCATTTTAACTTTTTCTGACAAATTTCATGTCAAAAGTACGATTTAAGTCCTTATTTTAAAGGTGAACCGTACTTTTGACATGACAATTGACCCATAGAGTTAAAATGGCGCGTGAGGAAACATTTTGTACGTACTATATATTGCTAACGTTGTATGAGGGTCCGCGCGCCGCTGCGACCAATCGTAGACCAGCGAGCAGGTACTGTTGTAATGGTAGTATTGTTCCAAAATATTAGTCTTGTGACAACTCACTGAATTGACATAAGCGCGCTTTGGTCTAGTTTGTGTCCAATGGCCTTGGACTTGGATTACTAGTGCGCAAGACCCCTAAAAATGGGAATACCTTGGTGCAAATAAACGCACAAGTTTAATATACAGGTACCAAGTTGTTCGATTTCGGTAGTTTCAATGCTGGTTTCCTTGAAAACTAACATTCAAACTACTGAATTGACAATGTGCATTATAAAGTACAATTTTGTTTTCAAAATTTCATTTATATTTCATTTGTTACGGCCGACGACGATAAAATTCCCTTCAAACGTTCTTTTTTTTTAAAGAATATTAGCCATGTTAAATGACTAATATTCCCCTTTCCTCTCCAACTAAGCAATTAAGCTTGTGCTAGGAGTAGGTACGACAATAGTGGGGTTTGAACCGTCGACCTTTTGGTTTTCAGTCCACTCCTTTACCTGTTGAGCTATTGAAGCTCTTGTTCCAAACATTTTAAGTGAATAAAGTAATGTACTTTATAACGGACATTGGGTTTGTAAGTGTTACAGTTTAAGGCCTTACGAAGCTAAAGAGAGAAACTTAACTAAATGAGGTAGCATCACTATGAATTATGATAACATTAACCGTCTAATGTTTGGTGGGATATATTATGTTAAAAATGTATACTCTATAAACATTAAAATAGATACTATTGTATAACTGAGGTACATCATCGTTTCCGTTCGAGGTAGCTGGGTGGGGCGGAACGGCGTCGTGCGACATTAATGACGGCCTTGCGACAAAAAAGTCGCACTACTTCCTCGTCGTGAGTCTGTACTATGCAACATTTCATGGTATAAAATATTTTTCAACACACTTGCTCATAAAGTGGCTCTAATTTCACCGCAATCAGGCGCAATGTGGCATGTTTAATGGGTTTATAACATTTTTTGTAGTGTTATATAACAATGTTAAGTAATGTTAATTCGTATTTCAAGATTGTGTAACATGTTACACAATCTTGAAATACGAATGTTTTGATTTTGTTGTAATGTGATATTGTGACAATGTTACATAATTTATGCAAATATTTTAACATCTACCTACTCACTCCAGGATTTGTGTATTCACGCGATTAATAGCCTCAACATTTTTTGCGCAACGGATCAGCCTGGCTGTCCAGCGCGGAAATGTAGCCAGTATTCTTAGCACCATTCCACGCAGGCATGATTTGTATAGTAATGAGATAAGGCTAGCTTTAAGGCTGAGATCTATAAAGCGCACTTTGCTCAGACTTAAGATTGAGTTAAACTGAGACAGATTTAGATATAGCTCTGTCTCGTTTTAACTCTGTCTTAAGTCTAAGCTAAGTCAGAGTGCGCTCTATAGATCTCACCCTTAGTTTTATTGTAATATTTTCATTAAAAGTATATAACACGTTACACAGTCCAAACTCACATTAACACGCACGAAGCCGTTCCGGCCTTAACGCGTAGATACAAAAATACGATTATCAACTAGGTATGTAAAGAAAAACTCTTCAAAATATATCAGTGTTCATCATAGATAGCCGATTAGAGTCAACCATGTCCCCATAACCATAGGGGTACTCCGGGCAAACCTTGGTGAATATTGGGGGTTCCCACTTAGGGGCTACTTGGTACATACCAGCGTCCAAGTCTAGGAGTGGGAGGTTGTTGCGGTTGAACTCCTCTGTCTTGATGGTCAGTAGAGGGTCTATGTGAGGTAGCATGTGATCATCCAAGTCGAGGAAGCCATAGTTGTCTCCGAGGATAAACTCTGGCCCGTACTCTGGAGGGAAGTTGTTTGCTTCGGAGGAAACCGTGTTTGGAGGTACCTCTGTGCCTGCTGCAATAGAATAACACAGGATTGATAAAAGACCGTGGATTTGATTCGCAAGTCGCTTGATTCACAGGATACGTTTTTGATATGAACCGTGAATACCTTTAAAACAAGAGTATTTAGGCAGCTTCTAGACACGCGCACTCCAACTTAGACCTCATCATTTCTTCTTTTTAAGCATGATTATCGTCAAGCACAATAAAAAAAAATTTAACTCTTGTGGGATAACAAAGTGATCCCACAAGACTTCCTTGTTTTCTATTAAGATAAAAAATTAAAACACTTTCTGACCAACAGAGTTGTTCACATATGGAATAAATTGCCTAAGGATATGGTTATGTCAAGTTCAGTTAACCAGTTCAAGAATAGATTGGACAAACATTTGGAAAACTCAAAGCACTTCTGATATAGACGCATCAGCAAAAGCTGCATAGTCTATTAAAAAAAAATAAGGAACCCTAAAAATGGAACAGAAAAATCTGTGGATACTTTGGTTACAAATCACTAGAGTTACAAAAATGTACTCACCATTATCAAAAATAGTGTCATGAGTTGCGAGCACATCAACAAGTTCAACGTTGCCATTGTTCTGGTTCTCCGGCAAGCTCTCCAAAATCTGCAGCTCCTTCTCAATGTCTATGTGGATTATAGACTCTGCTTCCATATTGTTATCTTGTATCTGATCTATGTGGTCTATAGTCTGTGGTTCTTGTACTTCGTTGACGCTGTTTGTAGTCTGTGTCTCCATGCCATCATCTTGTACTTGGCATACATAGTCAAGTTTTATATCCGTGTCATTAATTTTTGCCAAACTTTCATCGTGTTCGGACGAGTGTGAATTCGAGTAGTTTATATCGTTTTGGTTGAATTCTTCTTCAGAATATTCAGTTTTGTCATTATCAGAAGTGGGATTTTTACTGTATATTTTCTCTTCGACGTTGTGCATGCGGCGCTTATGTGTAGACCAGTTGGGATAGCTGGCGAATGTTCTGGAACAAACTGTGCATTTGTATGGCTTGGAGCCGGTGTGGATGTTCAGGTGTTCCTGCAGGCGCTCCACTTTGGGGAACCCTTTGCCGCAGTAGGAGCAACTGTGGATTTTCTTCTCGCTGTGGGTCTTCAAGTGTTCCATGAAGTTGCGTCGGTTGTTGTACACCTTGCCACACACCTTGAAATGCCAAGAACAGAGGTTGTGGATGTATTCATCTGAAGTAAGAAACTTCTTTAGTAGCGACTTGGGAGTTGTCGCGACGAACGTCGCGAAATAGTTAATTGTACAAAATATAAATAGTAATCATCGTAAAATTAAATCATCCAATTATAATATCTAATTACAATAACGAGCAAAACGAGATTAGAAGGAGAGGAATCCAGAGCCGGACGCTTAAAATACTATGGTAAGTTGTCTGTGACTTTACTCTATGGGTCTAATGGTCTATACTTGAAACGCGACGCCGACTGTCTGTGGTCGAAGCCTTAAACCACGGCGCCCACCATTTTGTTAACTGACTGGATCCGAGCACGGCAGCCTCGCCTCACAGCACGCCCACCGTCATCAGTTCGGTGCCTCGCATCCTGTATTATTACTCGTAAGTGGCTAACTATAAGTAACTATATTTGATTGCTATTAATTGTGTGCATAAGGAACGTTTCCATGTAGCCAACGTCGAGAGTCGTAAGGGCCCTTTATTGGCAGGCCTTAGTCGGAATAGTAAATCGTCAGCGTCGGGAGCCATTGGGACCCTTGTTGGCAGGACTTGGCTGGGAGAAAGTAATCCGTCAGTGTCGAGAGTCGTGGGGGCCCTCGGGTGGCAGGCCTTAGCGTCGAACCGCTAACTCTCGATACAGATGACGAGACCAGCTAGCTCTCGACGTCAGTGACGACCCCGGCTAACTCTCGGCGTAAGTAGCAAGCAAAGGTGTGGCACTTTGAGCCGGCACGAATAGCCAGTTACCTGACCGAAACGCGGTAGGTCAATGGGACCCAATTATAATCCTAATGGCTGGGCTAATGATGGAACCGTTCCTCCTTTAATTTAGTGCTAGTCAGCCCTGGTCTTCCCCGCATAGCGGCGAGGAAGACAGTAGCCCCGGCAGATTTCGTCTAGGCGAAATCTGCCCGTCCCATATATGTATTACAGAGTGCGAGGCAATGGATTCTGTCCTATGCGACGGGGAGGAAGGCCGCTTCCTCGCCCGTCGCCTCAGTGCCGCGGAGACGGCGCATTAACCTGGTGTCGCACGCGCAAGCAGACTGCGCATCGAGCAAGGGTGAGTGCATAATCAAACATTCACAAACTAGCCTTCGTGACGTCTCTGGTTTCAACCCTCAAACCCGGGCGGCAAGCCGAGTCTAACTAAGCATAAACAGGAGGCGCCACGACATGGTGGAGGTGCTGAGGATCTGATAAATCAGTAAATGAGCTTTCAGCAAAAAATGCTAAAAGAAAGAGGGTTGTCAAATAAGTTGTGAATGTTGTTATGCACTGACCTAAATCAGACATGTCTCGACAAGTCTCGACACGTATAGAGCGGCAAAGACCATTAGACCTTAATAGGTTATTTTCATGTCTTGTTTTCTCGTAGCTATGTGATTTGTTCTGAATATGATTATTCTTAAGCGTGAATGACCTACCTACCTACACATGAAAATTATTTTTCCTACTATTGAGTTTTGATACCTACCTACAGGTGATGAATAATTCTACTTATAACTAACACTTTAAACTCTAATACCTACTTTAAATAAGCAAAGTTATGTTGCATTTCACTGATGATTTTAACGTTTTTTTAGACAGTTTTAATATAAATACCTACAATACATTGTAGTGAATAGTGACAAATGTTCAATGTTTAATTTAATAAAGGATAGGTACCTACCTAATGTGAAGAATAAAGGAGGATGCTGTGCGCATAGTCCTATAATAGAATAAAGGAAACCGAAAATTAAGAATAACCTCATTCTCTGTTAAAGTCTAATTGTAAAGATGCGACGGTATTACCAACGTTCTGAATTATTATATTCACAATAAAGTGACACTGTTATTGCAGTTTAGTGGAATAATTATTATAATTATGTTGATCCATGTGGGACTAAATCAATTAAAATAAAAGTTTGAGCTCGCATCAACATTCTGACAAATTAAGATTATTATAATATCATATTCAACTGAGACTTAAAGATGAGTCAATTTCAAAAGTATTTAGGGTTCCGCACCTAGTAAGAAAGAAAATCAATTCTAAAGGTTATCGTTTCTTGTATAACAGTTATAAATGTGAAAAAACCCTTGGTTTCGGTGCGCAAGAAATTCTTTTTTTTTTCACAAATTTTATGAATGAAACAGTGAAGTGATATGGACATTAACAATAAACGATAGGTACCTAGAGCAGTCACCTGCGATAGTACACTGACCTTTGCCGGTGCATTCACACTGGACTTGCTAGAACGGTTAAATAGTTACACACATACCTACCCGACTTGAGATTGCTATGATCATACAATTTTGATACGAAGGGGTCAATCATTGAATGCTTATGCTGAATGGTCACACAGTGTGTGTGCCCACGCATACCTAGTAACTGAGATGATTAAATACTAACATTGAGACCCGGTTTAGCAATACGAACCTTAGGCATGAAATAAAAGCCAGTAGAATGTACAGAGATTTAAGAATATTTGTAGAAGTTTATTGAATAGAGGTATAATGCTACTCTATTTTACTACATTCTATATCTTGTTGCAAGGGTAGGCATAACCCTTCTAGCATGTTAGTGGAATTGTGTACACATCTGTGGGCAGATGACTGACAATTATTGATAAGGTCGTTGTCACACTATGACAACAGGGCCGGACTATGAAATTGATTTATGATAAAGTCGGTTACTTACTTTATCCGCGATACTAATTAATTTCATTCTACAACAACAACGGTACAAAATTATTTCGTTATACCTAGTCGTTGAAATTTATTTGATAAATTATTTGATGAATATATGAGATTTATAGAACAAGGGTTACCATGAATATTCAAACCATAGGACATTGATGTAACACAACAACTAAATAGAAGTTTTAAATGAACTTTAAAGTGAAATAAATGAAAGATGGACGATCATTTGAAAAATAGATCTACGATACTGACACAGATAAATAAAATTAGTTAGATTAAAAAAAAAAAAATTTTTTTTTTGTTTTGGCCAATCCGCTTCCTTTCTTTTTCTCTCGCTTTTCTCCTAAGCGGTGCTATTTCATTTATAGAGAGACGAGCCACGAAGTTCCCGGTCACATCGAAGACATCAACTAAAATTCTAAAAACCTTAAACAACTAACCCGTTTAAAGGAAACTTTTATCTACTAATATTTCGAACATACCGACAAGATGGATCAAAGTCTCTTGGCGATATTGCACTCAATGAAAACAAAATTACAAAATTTATCAACCAACGCATCTCAAATAATAGAAACTCTTGATGATCCAACCACTCAATCTCCAACGATTATACAAGAAGCAGAAATTATTTCTTCGAAATTACAAACTTTGTTAAATAGATTGAGCTCCGAATTAACCAATTACTTTCGATTAAGCAACGATCCTGCGCCTGATGACATATCCGAGATATCTACAGTACAATTAGAAGCCGAAGATATATTGTGTGAACTTAAAGTCAAAATTAAAGAAAAGACTAAAGTAATTGAACGAGAAAATCAAGTCAACAGGGATACGAATCCGAATCTAAACAGCCGGCTACCGAAACTGAGTTTACCGGAATTCGACGGCGATATCCTGCAATGGTCAACATTTTGGGATCAATTCAGCTCAAATATTGACAAGCGAAACTTAACCGATGTTGACAAGCTATTGTATTTAAAAGCTTCGTTGAAAGGTGAAGCGAAGAAGATCGTGGAAGGCTTAGAGACAACGAACAAGAATTACAGTATAGCACTAGTGACATTAAAAAATCGATATGGAAAGGAAAACCACATAATTGATGCACACTACTCAGCACTGTATCGTGTCAAGGCTTCCACCGCAATGAATGTCACGGAGGTGAGACAAACACTGAACGAGATCGAACGACATCTTAGGGTGCTTAAATCGCTGGGCGAGGACATAAACCACAACCATCTACGTTTCCTAATCATGGAAAAATTCCCGCAAGAAATCATTTACGAAATGAAAATGAAAATAAACACCGAGTCCATCGAGGAGATAAGGAAATGCCTCGAAGTCATTATTACGGCTAGGGAAGACGCAGAGAGAGTTATCCAGGGAAAATCTGAAGACAATTACACTACCCAATCTCTACACGCGAATGCATCCGACGACAATAATATGAAATTAAAATCCAAAGGGCCAACAAGTAAAGAAATGTCCACAAAGAAACAAGATAAAAATCGGGGACTATTTCAAGGTCGTCAGGGAAGTTTTAGGAAACAATTCAAAAGAAAATGGGAAGAGCCAGTAGGAAACCAAGAAAGGCAACACGAAAAGAAAAGAAAACTTCACTGCATCTTCTGTCAGGAGAACCATTTTAACGATCAATGCAAAGCCTTTACAACGTTACGAGAAAGGAAAAATAAATTAATTAACCGATGCTACGCATGTCTTCGCATAGGACATACCGTAAAGATATGTGAGAGAAAAATAAAATGTGCACACTGTAACGAGATTGGATCTCACAATCGGGCACTTTGTCCTAAAAATCTACAAAAGGAGAGTGAAACAACTAATAAATAAATAAAAATAATAAATAAGAATGTAAATAATAAATAAGAAGAATAATAATAAATGATTATATAAATAATAAGAATACAAACGAATCAACTAATAATTTAATGCAATTAGATACCAAGGATACTACTATACTTCAAACAGCAGTTGTGAACGCGAAATCTGAAAAGGAAGAACATCCTGTTCATTACTTGCATCATTGTGTCCATCAGAAGGAGAAAACCATCAGAATTATATACCAACTCCAAAAAAGCGTTTAAACAAATGTCTATGAACTTAAGGGAGTGGAGTTCTAATTCTTATGAATTTATGACACAAATCCCAGACTCGTCAAAGGAAATCCGTGTTAAGATATTAGGACTTGATTGGGATTTAAAGGAAGATCTACTTCAATTGAGATACAAGATCGACTCTAATGCGAACAATAAACGGGAAGTATTGAGAGTGATCGCTTCAATCTACGATCCTTGCGGATTTGTTGCACCACATAATATCCTACCTGCTAAATTATTTAAGAAGTCGTCTTATAAAATTTATTCGGAACTTTCTTTCTGCAAAAGTAACACATAAATTTCTTTGGACCGATAGCCAAATTGTAATCGGATGGTGCAAGTCTTCTAAACTTTTACCACCATTCGTAGCAAGGAGAATCCAAGAAATTAAATGAAACAAAGAATTGATCATAAGATATGTTCCCTCAGAGCTAAATCCAGCAGATGTAGCAACAAAACCTTACAGCGCTTGTGAAGATAAAGCGAAATAATTAGCTGGATCTCAATATTTGTTACAAGCATCTGATACATTGCCACAAAGGGCAACGAATAGTGATCCCTTTTTGTTTCGGGAGGCTCTTCCGAATGATAATGAAGATGAGGAAGTTGAAATGAATGAAACTATTTCTGTAATATAGAATAAACGAAAAGGAACAAGAACATTATAAAAACACTGTCTTAAGGATCGCGAACTATCTACAGTAACGAAGGAAATTGAAGCCGTGGTAAACACACGTCCACTAACCCATATAGATGCCGAGCTGGATCATATATTGAAACCAGCTGATTTCTTGGTTGTAGGAAAATGTATAACAGTAGAGAATACCCGGAAGGAACCTTTAGCAGAAGGAACCGTTACAAAAAGGGAACTAGTTAAAGGTTGGAAAAGAGCTCTTAAAATCCAAGAAGAATTTAGAGAAATGTTTTCTAATCGTTACCTTCTCAGCCTTCGAGAAAGATACCAGCATTCACATAGGGATCCAAGAGTCACTTCGAAATTAGAACCTCAAGAAGGACAAATAGTCCAGATAAAGGGGGAACATCCTAATCGGGAAAGCTGGCGAGTTAGGAAAATAACAAAACTTATGAAGGGGAAGGATGGATTTAGCAGAACAGCGAAAGTAAAAGTAGATAATAGCGAATATATTAGATCCATTTCACACTTATATCCACTGGAAATGGACGAACAAGAAGCTCACGCTCTAGCTGACAAACCTAGACCAAGTTACAACTATATACCTTCCGAACGCATAACAAGAGAAGTGCACGAAGAAACCACTGGAGAAACCAGTGAGATACGTAGTGGTGAAATCGATGCACCTGAAAAGGAAAATGATCACACCATACAAGACCATAATGAGACGATGTTAGAGGATCAACTTCTGCCAGAGGAGATTACTAACGAAAACGAAGTAGACCTTTCTTCCGAGGAGCCAAGACCCAAGAGAGAAGCGGCTGTCAGGGCCCTCGAGAAGATTAAGGAGTGGACGCAGAATCTTGTCGTCTTATTGTAACTTCCGTTGTTGGGGAGTGTCGCGACGAACGTCGCGAAATAGTTAATTGTACAAAATATAAATAGTAATCATCGTAAAATTAAATCATCCAATTATAATATCTAATTACAATAACGAGCAAAACGAGATTAGAAGGAGAGGAATCCAGAGCCGGACGCTTAAAATACTATGGTAAGTTGTCTGTGACTTTACTCTATGGGTCTAATGGTCTATACTTGAAACGCGACGCCGACTGTCTGTGGTCGAAGCCTTAAACCACGGCGCCCACCATTTTGTTAACTGACTGGATCCGAGCACGGCAGCCTCGCCTCACAGCACGCCCACCGTCATCAGTTCGGTGCCTCGCATCCTGTATTATTACTCGTAAGTGGCTAACTATAAGTAACTATATTTGATTGCTATTAATTGTGTGCATAAGGAACGTTTCCATGTAGCCAACGTCGAGAGTCGTAAGGGCCCTTTATTGGCAGGCCTTAGTCGGAATAGTAAATCGTCAGCGTCGGGAGCCATTGGGACCCTTGTTGGCAGGACTTGGCTGGGAGAAAGTAATCCGTCAGTGTCGAGAGTCGTGGGGGCCCTCGGGTGGCAGGCCTTAGCGTCGAACCGCTAACTCTCGATACAGATGACGAGACCAGCTAGCTCTCGACGTCAGTGACGACCCCGGCTAACTCTCGGCGTAAGTAGCAAGCAAAGGTGTGGCACTTTGAGCCGGCACGAATAGCCAGTTACCTGACCGAAACGCGGTAGGTCAATGGGACCCAATTATAATCCTAATGGCTGGGCTAATGATGGAACCGTTCCTCCTTTAATTTAGTGCTAGTCAGCCCTGGTCTTCCCCGCATAGCGGCGAGGAAGACAGTAGCCCCGGCAGATTTCGTCTAGGCGAAATCTGCCCGTCCCATATATGTATTACAGAGTGCGAGGCAATGGATTCTGTCCTATGCGACGGGGAGGAAGGCCGCTTCCTCGCCCGTCGCCTCAGTGCCGCGGAGACGGCGCATTAACCTGGTGTCGCACGCGCAAGCAGACTGCGCATCGAGCAAGGGTGAGTGCATAATCAAACATTCACAAACTAGCCTTCGTGACGTCTCTGGTTTCAACCCTCAAACCCGGGCGGCAAGCCGAGTCTAACTAAGCATAAACAGGAGGCGCCACGACAGGAGTAATTTAGATCTTTTTGCGTCAGAAGTAACGTTCAAACGTCACATCCACCAAAAATGGCCGCTAAACAGAACAGCCGTTTAGAGCTCGCTATCTTTTATCGAAATGTTCTTCATGTATTTTGGTGCTGTTGCCTTGATTCCCTGTACCACTGCGACCGTCGCGCGTGGATCCATTGTGATTGCCAAACTCTTATTGAGGTGTTATAAAGTGCATATTATTAAGTGTCATGCCAAGATGGAGGGCTCAATCTGTTTGGCAGCCATTTCCGGTGAAAGTGAAGTTATTGGTTATTTTCGTTCGAAAAACTGTCTGAGTTACTCTCGAGCCAAAAACGCCTCTTTGGATGCGTTTTCGTACGAATTTGA
This sequence comes from Maniola hyperantus, assembly GCF_902806685.2. Taxonomy (NCBI): domain Eukaryota; kingdom Metazoa; phylum Arthropoda; class Insecta; order Lepidoptera; family Nymphalidae; genus Maniola; species Maniola hyperantus. Next base: position 980,232 of record NC_048545.1, on the reverse strand, counting down.
GTCGTACGAGTTTTTTCATAAAACATAAACTAATTGAAAAATCCTATTACAATGTAAAGGATTATTTAAATGATAAGCAAGCTTGGGAATGAGTTGCTTAACGACTTTGTGATAGTTCTAATAAGTTTCAATAATTTTGTAAAGTGGTGATAATAAAAAGAATACCCGGCTGAGTTTGTTGTGGGCTCTTCTCAGACCTGGGCGCGTTTGGAACCCTCGTAGCTTTAGTTTTAAGTTTGCGTTATAATTATCACCACTATATTATCTTACAAATCTAACACTATACCAGACAATCAATAAGAGTAATTTATTACCTATTTTGAATAAATCATTTGACTTTTGACTTTTACGAATGGGGAAGTACAGAATACCTTGCATATATGCAGAACACTGGTGAAGTGCTGCGCGAGGTGGTTCAGCAGCATGTGTCTCTCGTGGTAGGTCTTGTTGCACACGGGACAGCCGAACAGCTTCCTCTTGTGCGCCTCCAGGTGCTGCGAGCACGAGAGCAGGGTGGGGAAGGACAGGCCGCATTGTCTACACCAGTTCTGATGGGAGCTGTGGATCTGCTGGTGGAGTACCAGCTCTTTTGGGGATGAGAACCTGTAATTATTGGAGTGAAACAAACATATTATAACTAGTTGTTTGGTTATGGTCCATGCCGAAAATAATGCGATTTACGGCCAAATAATATTGAAAAGTCGGATGGCGATGGTTCAGTAATCTAAATATATAATAGGAAAAGGTGACTGACTGACTGATCTATCAACGCACAGCTCAAACTACTGGACAGATCGGGCTGAAATTTTGCATAGATAGCTATTATGACATAGGCATCCGCTAAGAAAGGATTTTTGAAAATTCAACCCTCCTAAGGGGGTGAAATAGGGGTTTGAAATTTGTGTAGTCCACGCGGACGAAGTCGCGAGCATAAGCTAGTGATTAACAAATGGTCATTTCACCAAAAAAGAGCAAGTGGGAAAAAAATTATTTTATTTGATTTAAATAAAAACTAATTACGTTTTCTGGCAGTGCTCCACGGGGCACGTGAGGCAGTGCTGGCCGTGCGCGTCGAGCAAGTGTTTGCGCAGGCCCCCCTCAGTGACGTAGCGACGCTCGCATTCTGAGCATGCGAAGGGCTTGCCGCTGGCTGCGGCGTCGGCCTTGCATGCCGCCATGTGCGCGCTCAGCAGCGAGAGACGGTTGAAGGGCTTGAGGCATATGCTGCAGCTACAATACAATAAAACCAGTCAAGTTTGTCATCAGCAGCAGCAACAGTTTTGATTTGTACTTAGTTATTACCTAGTTTAGTTAAGTATTATAAGAGGAATGTGCAACATTCATATAAACTCAACAGAGTTTTAGGATATCAAGTGTAAAGTTGTATAATTATTATTTGGCTGAATAAAAAAAGTGCGAGTCGGACTCTCACACAAAGGGTCAAATTGAATTCTCAAAAAAATTAACCAGCTCAAGATAAAAATTTGCAACTTACTGCCGTACAGCGCCATTTTGATGTGATTTAGTTAACTAATTAATTCGGGAACACAAATTTTAAATTTTTTGTGATAGAACCAAAAATTCACGGTTTTCGGATTATTTCCTTTGCTTGTATTGAAAGTGTGGATGTTTGGATGTTTGTTACTCAATCACGCAAAAACGGCTGAACGGATTTGGTTTAAATTTGGAATGGAGATAGACTATACCCTGGATTAACACATAGGCTAACACATTTTTATCCCGGAAAATCAAAGAGTTTTGAAAAATGCAATTCCACGTGGACAAAGTCGCTGGCATTAGCTGGTATAAAATAAAAGTTTTCAAAAAAATCAACACTCACCAAAATCGATGCTTGGCGCGATGATTGTAAGCATGTTTGGCAAACACAGAGTACTTCTCGAACGACTTGTCACAGACAACACAGATGTACACGATGTCTTCATCGCCGTGCTCGTGAGAGAAGTGAGCGTCGAATTCGAACCTGTTCTTTGATACCACAGAGCAATATCTACATGCTATACCTCCCAAGTATTCCACAGCTGTCTCTGGGTTGTCACAATTTACCTCCAGCTTTATTTCAGGTTCATCCTTGAAATTAAATTTATTTGCTGAATATGAGTACAATTAGTAATGATTCTGAGGTTGAAATCTATAGAGTGCACTTTGACTTAAGTTTCAGTTAAAACGAGACAGACTTATGCCAGCGGTATAGCGCTGTCTTGTTTTAACAGCGTCTTAAGTCTGAGCAAAGTCCAAGTGCGCTCTATAGATCTCAGCCTAAGCAAAACTATATTTTTAGAGTATTCGCATCCTCTTCTTACTAATGTAATATGAAAAGGACAGACACAGTTTGACAGGGTTAAATTTAACTAAGTCCGTTTAACCGTCAAACCACGTGACTTCAGCTGCCAGTCGCGAGCCTATTGTTTAAATTTGTAGCGTGCACTAATATTTAGAGCCTTTAAATGTAATTCATGTTCCTAAAGTGCTTTGTACAGCACCTGGCAAACAACTTGACGCGATTGGCTGGCGAATGACGGGTGCACGCGATTGGTTGATCAGCCGGCGCGAGTGCACGCGATTGGTTCATACGTCGACTTTCGCTTCCCGGATTCGCCAACTTTCCCCCATAACGCTGCTTCAGGTCAAATTTGTTTGCCGGGCTCTATAGGTTACCTTCACATTATCGAAATGTTTTATAAGATGGTCCGCAGCATTGTCTCTGCTTGGTATATTTTCGTTGCAAATGGGGCAAGTATATATGTTCACGGTATGAATGTCGGCGTGAGTTTTGCAACTGTCCAGGGTGTCTATCTTCTCTTCGCATATCTGGCAATGGTACGGGGGCGCATTCGATGTGTTATGGATGGTCTGGTGCAGCAATAACTCGTTTTTGGATGAAAATCTAATGAATAACATCTTTAGTTAGAATTAGCCTTTAGTTAGAGTTAGAATTAGTCATCACACTTGTTTACAGTTGCTTACACAGCTTAACGAAATAAGTCGGGTCCAGCCTACTGATTCGCTAACTCAGTATCTAACACTGAATGATAGCCACTTGCATGTTGCTCCAGATTACAGTAGTAGTAGAGTACAGGGTAGTAGTTGTCCGAGACTACAGTAACTTGTATTATAAATTGGATTTTTGAAAAGAGCAACAGCCAAGTTTCTTGCTGGTTTTTCCTGGCAGTGCAGGCATTGGTGGTACCTCTGGTGCTGGAAGCGTTCATCACTTAACATCAGGTGACCTGCCTCGAGCAGGTGATGTGGTGATGTTAAGTGATGAACTATTTTTGTTCTTTAAAAAAGGCATTCAAACCAGGGGTCATCAAGATTCACTCGATGATTCGAAAGCACTTCTAAAAGTTTATTGAAATAAATAAAAATTCAATTACTATTACCAACATAAAGTACATTCATTATACATATTGATTCACTATCTGGTTTGGTGCATTAGATATTTTGAGTTGTATTGTAACTTCTAATGAAGTGAAGACTTACTGCTTACTGCAGGTGGAACATTTGAAGACGTGCATTATTTTGATATGGTCCTTCAGAGCTGCAAACTTTGAAAAAGTTTTGTTGCAAGATTCACACCTAAAAAGAGAATATTTTAATTCAAACCCAACCCTAGTAACGGACCACCAATTTTTGAAGCACACTTGTAGGTGTCAAAAGGTGCATACAATCTGAGAAAGGACTTGCTATATTGCATTTACACAAGTTTACACAAGTTTAAAAAATGTGTTAAAAGTATGCTCCTAAAAAAAGCATATTATACAGTCGCAGACTATGTAAACGATAAAAAAGCTTGGATTTGACTCGCTCCAGCAATGCACGGGGCTGCAATGGCTTGTATAGTACGGTATAATAACATTGTAAATTGAAAAATTAAAAAGAGCAACCGCCGAGTTTCTTGCTGGTTCTTCTCGGTAGGAACGGCATTCCGAACCAGTGGTAAATTAAAACTACCTGACTATTCATAAGCACTTTTAAAAAGTTTACATGAATAAAAAAACATTCTATTCTAAGGCTGAGGATAGAGCGCTCTCTGACTTAGCTTAGACTTAAGACAGAGTTAAAACGAGATTTACGTGAGAGATATAGCTCTGTCTCATTTTAACTCTGTCTTAAGTCCAAGCTAAGTCAGAGAGCGCTCTATAGATCTCACAATAGGTGTTTATGTAGTCTGTCTGTCTGGTTTTGCTCCACTTTTAAAATTGTATGACTATGCCTATCTAGTTTTATAATATCTTTGTTAATACCTCATAATACATATTATATACAGTTTTAAAATATTTTGTGGTAATACATAAAAATACAAACTTGTGTCTTTCCTTGATGACATGAGTGGTGTAGCAATGCCCTCGGAAACTGGGATAGCTCTTAAATTCTTTGTAGCACACCACACAAGCATACACGGCCTCCCCGATGAAATGTCTAGCGTAATGAACGTCAAACTCCTTCTTATTAGAATATGACAACTTGCATGTCTGACAGAATATGCCACCCACTAATTCAATTGTAGTTGCTTTGGCTGCCAGAGCCTGTGTTTTCCTCTCCACCTTTCTGTAAGACTGTTTGTCTGGTAAATTCCGATCATTGTCTATATTATGGTGTGTTATCAAACTCTCCAGGTCTTTGTTAGCCAGATCTGATTCTTTTTCAACAATTCTCAGTTTCTTACCCTGGTCTAAGACAATTTTATGAGGTTCTACATTTCTATAAGTTGTTACTTTTTGTTTTTCTGTTATAAAATGCTGTGATAGTATCTCTATATTTGGGCGGGTATGTGAAGCCATCTTTGCACATCTACGTGCAATCCATTTATTGAGCGTGTTTCCAATGTGTCAAGGAGGTGTTCTTGAAATGATTATTGACGGTGGTAATGACATTTTGTTTTTGTGCTCCCTACATATTAAGTAAGCTGGTCTTGGCCTGGAAATAAAAATATATTTTTTTTTAATTACCCAGGTCTGTATGCAAAATCTATAACCATGCAAAGTCAGCCTTATTACTACCAGCAATCTTTTAAAGGCAATATTTGATGAAAGCTAAATACATTTAATAGTAAAAATATTAAAATGTAGTTAATATAATAATAAAAGAGAAGGAATGTACACATAAATAGCTTATTGATATAAAATTATTCATAATATCAGTAGGTAACGTAGTTTATTAGAAATTAGAAATATATATATTTAAGTAGGACTAACGAAACAGATCTCCAAGTAATAAAGGATAAAACGAGACAATATCTAAGTGAATTATGTACGTGTCTTTTATATTTCAGCTGATATTCAAAGTAAGAAATTTTTGAATGTGTAGGTAAACAATTTTAGTTATCTTGTAATGAGGTCAACAGATTATCAGTTAAATTCAAGCATTGTAAAGTTTTGAAGCATTATATTTAGGAGAGCTTATGAAAATAAGGACTAATCTATTCGACTCTATCAATTACTTATAGCTAAATATTTTATGTAAAGCTAAGTAAAACTTTCCGACACCGGCGACCTTGACTATCGGAATAATGCAAAGAATGAGCATTTCATAAACACAAACCTATATGGGACATTTTAGATTTAGCCGACTATCAATTTAAATTTCACAACTGAACAGCTTTTCCAGTATTCTCTCATAAAGTTACGAAAACATTAGGATTCCAATTCATCAATAATTTCGAGGGTGGAACAAGGGTTCGTATTGTAGCGCTACAGTAAAAGAAATGTATGTGAATTACTTACAGAATCGGATATAAACTTATAATTCTGCATCGGACATTAGTCCAACGTTACATTTTACATTACAACAGCCGAAATAAAATATAAACGATAAAAAATGTAACGCCGGACGACAAACAACGCCAAGAAAACGTGTGAAACACAGACCAATAACATATATGGTGTGTAACACAGACCAATAGTGTGTAATTTTTGACATGAGACAACTGTCCACAGACTAGTAATCCTTTCTAGACTCTATGGAATAGTTGTGTAGAAAAATCATTAAATAATGATAAATTCACACTATCAACATTCAACAGGAAACAATCTTGGCTATAACAATATTATTAAATCCTTTTAAAGTCTGAGACACGTGTCCCCGTAAACGCCGTAAACGGAAGCATGTTTGTCAAACACACCGTCAATCAAACATGCCAAACACATAGATTGTTTGACAAACGCAGCCCATACACCTTCAAGCATGTTTGACAGACACATGAACGCATCCCCCATAGATTATCTACTATATACTAGAGATAGATGTGCGACTCTAGATTTCTTTTTCAAAGTTACGCGTGTGCTCACATCTAGAGGGCACTAAAAGCGCACTAGGCGTGCGAGAGCGCGAAAATTTAAATGCTATTTAAATGTACTTTACTAGAATATTTTATATTTTTGAACATGTTTTAAAAAAACATCAATAATTCCATTAACGTTTGTTTAAAACATGTTTAAAAATATATATTACAAGACTGACTCTTTAAGATACTAAATTATAAAACAATATAGAAATAAAAAGGTTTTAAGGTTTTGTAAAATATTTTATTTTCATAAATTCGTAACTAGGTACATAAAATACATACCCAAATTCAAGACCCACGAGATTGTGAAATAGGTAACGCTCAAATCCAAAATTTTTGGTTATTTACTTTTCACAACTTTCATATTACTACCACAACTGGTGTATTTCAACGATCTTCAAACTGGTGATTGCAAATTTGATAATTCGTAACTATATATTATTTCATTATCAGTCTTGCTTTCTAAATGTTGTCCTACTATCTCTTTTCATTGTTTAAATGGTTTCAAAGAGAGGAGTAGCCAGGTTTTGGAAAGCCATGCAAACATCTGAAAAAGTAATAACATAAAATATGCATTAGTTACTTATTGTACTTAATTAGTTGATAGCTGATACCTATAATATAAAAATAAGTTAGTCAATAAAGTTCAAAACAAATGTTGTAAGTACACTTAATTACAAAACAAAAAATTTACAGAATTAGTAGTTAATAATCCATAGCAATATGATAAATGCAAAAGTGTGTCAACCTGTCTGTATGCTAGCTTTTTACAGTAAATTTGTGTAACCGTTTATGATGAAAGTTAGTACAGAGATAACTTGCATCCAGAGTGCCTAACATGCGCCCCGCGAGAAAATTTTGTCTACGCATTATCTCGTGTTTCTTCATACAAATAAGACGAGTAAATGCGTAGACAAAATTTTCTCGTGGTGCGCATGTTAGCCTAACAGGTAAGGACATAGGCTTCTTTTGTCACGGAAAACTCAAACAGTTCCCATGGGATTCCCAAAAACCCTAAATCCACGTAGACAAAGTGGTGGTCATCATCTGTTTGGTACAGAGATAGCTTGCATCAGACGGTTGTAACTTGTAGGCCACATTTATCCCGGAAAATTGGACTTCTCACGGGATTTCTAAAATAGTTTTTTCGAGCGGACGAAATCGCAGGAACTATATACCTAGTATCATGATAAAATACCTAATGTGCTAATGGTGCCTTAATGGTGCATAGAGTTTGACTCATTGAAGCAATTTTGAGTTAGATTACGAGTAAGCTGATTTTATACTTACCGAATTAGTCACATCCAGACACACATCGAGATCTCCGTGGCATTTTTCTGCACAAATATATTCACAGAAAAATCATTTCACAAAGCAAAAACAAGTCCGTAATCCGTAGCCGTGGTCAATCGTTCAGGCATGAATCGAGTCACTAAATCAATCCTTAGAATATAGTTATCGAGGTGGTGAAAGGAAATACAGACTACAGAGTCCTGTTATTAAAGCAGGGTCAGATAAATTTAACAGAAATATAAATATTTACTACAGCACACGAAAACATGAAAACTAGGTTATAATTTATTAATGTCATTAAAATTACACCAATGTGCCCGCCATCTATTGACGTCTTTTGTAAACTGTTCTCTATTTGTTTAGCCGTGCTCGCGCTTAGATGGCACCACAAGCGATTTTCAATTTGCGATTTTTTTATGTTCTAGAGTTGCACCCATAGATTATCTACTATATACTAGAGATAGATGTGCGACTCTAGATTTCTTTTTCAAAGTTACGCGTGTGCTCACATCTAGAGGGCACTAAAAGCGCGCTAGGCGTGCGAGAGCGCGAAAATTTAAATGCTATTTAAATGTACTTTACTAGAATATTTTATATTTTTGAACATGTTTTAAAAAAACATCAATAATTCCATTAACGTTTGTTTAAAACATGTTTAAAAATATATATTACAAGACTGACTCTTTAAGATACTAAATTATAAAACACTATAGAAATAAAAAGGTTTTAAGGTTTTGTAAAATATTTTATTTTCATAAATTCGTAACTAGGTACATAAAATACATACCCAAATTCAAGACCCACGAGATTGTGAAATAGGTAACGCTCAAATCCAAAATTTTTGGTTATTTACTTTTCATAACTTTCATATTACTACCACAACTGGTGTATTTCAACGATCTTCAAACTGGTGATTGCAAATTTGATAATTCGTAACTATATATTATTTCATTATCAGTCTTGCTTTCTAAATGTTGTCCTACTATCTCTTTTCATTGTTTAAATGGTTTCAAAGAGAGGAGTAGCCAGGTTTTGGAAAGCCATGCAAACATCTGAAAAAGTAATAACATAAAATATGCATTAGTCTATACTTACTTATTGTACTTAATTAGTTGATAGCTGATACCTATAATATAAAAATAACTTAGTCAATAAAGTTCAAAACAAATGTTGTAAGTACACTTAATTACAAAACAAAAAAATTACAGAATTAGTAGTTAATAATCCATAGCAATATGATAAATGCAAAAGTGTGTCAACCTGTCTGTATGCTAGCTTTTTACAGTAAATTTGTGTAACCGTTTATGATGAAAGTTAGTACAGAGATAACTTGCATCCAGGTAAGGACATAGGCTTCTTTTGTCACGGAAAACTCAAACAGTTCCCATGGGATTCCCAAAAACCCTAAATCCACGTAGACAAAGTGGTGGTCATCATCTGTTTGGTACAGAGATAGCTTGCATCAGACGGTTGTAACTTGTAGGCCACATTTATCCCGGAAAATTGGACTTCTCACGGGATTTCTAAAATAGTTTTTTCGAGCGGACGAAATCGCAGGAACTATATACCTAGTATCATGATAAAATACCTAATGTGCTAATGGTGCCTTAATGGTGCATAGAGTTTGACTCATTGAAGTAATTTTGAGTTAGATTACGAGTAAGCTGATTTTATACTTACCGAATTAGTCACATCCAGACACACATCGAGATCTCCGTGGCATTTTTCTGCACAAATAATATATTCACAGAAAAATCATTTCACAAAGCAAAAACAAGTCCGTAATCCGTAGCCGTGGTCAATCGTTCAGGCATGAATCGAGTCACTAAATCAATCCTTAGAATATAGTTATCGAGGTGGTGAAAGGAAATACAGACTACAGAGCCCTGTTATTAAAGCAGGGTCAGATAAATTTAACAGAAATATAAATATTTACTACAGCACACGAAAACATGAAAACTTGGTTATAATTTATTAATGTCATTAAAATTACACTAATGTGCCCGCCATCTATTGACGTCTTTTGTAAACTGTTCTCTATTTGTTTAGCCGTGCTCGCGCTTAGATGGCACCACAAGCGATTTTCAATTTGCGATTTTTTAATGTTCTAGAGTTGCACCCCTATGGCATCCCCCAACTTCTTTGACGCATCCTCAAACACGCTCACAGATGTTCAAATAAATTTGACAAACATATTTGACCGTTTACGGGGCACTTTACTCTATGGAAAAATCAAAAAATCACGAAAGTAAAATTCTGACATCAGTTTGACATTTGACAAAAATCTTTTTTTTCTGGTCGATGATAAACAGGCCCTGTCAACTGAGGGCCATAAAAGATGCATCAGTCCATTTCTTTCGCACTTTCTATTCCTCTTTCGAAATCCACAGGACTATCTCGCTCCACTCACACAGTATTAAAGGCACATGTACATACAGCACACTATGATATTTTTTGCTCAAATCTTATTGGTCGGTGATTAGATCCAATCGGCTTTCATTACATAGAATTTCGAAATAAAAACATGTCGGTTTTGAGAGATTTTATAACCTAACCTAAAAAACTCAATTTTTCTCCTTAATCCATTGCGAGAGTTTAAACCTTGAAGTGTGCTGCAGTTATAACAGGATATTCGTTTTATATTTCTATTTTCAGTTTTTTATGTTTTTGTTTTAATTGAGAGATATAGTGGATGTGCTCTTTAAACTTGCCTGCCTAATTTAGGCTTAGTAATAATTGTTAGTGTTTCTAAATACCTAGTATCCTTTTTATCTGATATGAGGCAGTGTAGTGTACCTAAGTGTAAAAGCACCCTACATTTACACGCCGTACTTTTTACCGACACAACTAGATGGAAAGCATGGTTGATTAACTGTACATATTTGCGTAAGTACTCCCTTAGGCAATTCAAAAATGTCAGGATTTGCGAATCCCATTTCTTACCTCGGTATATCGTAAATAATAGATTGACAAAAGATTCAATTCCCACGCTGAATTTGCATATTACACAGTCTTCTAAAAACCCTGGTATAGTACATTTTAAAATTGACAAATTTCTAGAGATATCCCCTTTACAGACTGGTAAACCCCTCGATGTTAACATAGTCGATATCCCATCGACTTCACAAACAGACAAACAAAGTAGGAATGAGCAAGCTTCTGTTATTTCAAGTCCTATAGATTTAGTAAATCCCTTGCCAAATATCCCGATTCCTTACAAACAGAAGTCACCAGATTTAATTCAGCACTCTATTTTAGAGCCAACAACTTCTATTACTCATTACTCTCAACCACTGAGTCATAAATATATCATATATATGATGTCCCACATTTACTCAAATGTTTCCACAATAATTTTCAGAAGAAGGACTTGCTCATCGGGAGTCAGCGTGCTCAGTGGGACTACATCGAGAAGCTGTTTGCTGTTGATGGTGTGGCAGGTGTTGGATGGTCTACCAAATTAACAGACAAGCATGTGAAACCAAATTGATATGACAAGTTGAAGGCAAGTAACTGAACATTTGTTTTGTAACAATAGCTTTGTGATAATGTCCTTGCCATGGAAAAAATCCAATAAAACTATGGTGCGCAGACCTTAGTTATTGGTACTAAAACTTCTTGTTTTCGTGGTGTCTATGTTATCACGTTTTTGAAAGCACTGTCTCTGAAACTATGGGTTGTAGACCTTGTTGTTGGTCAATTTTAAGTTTCAGCGTACAAAAATCTCATCACGTGATCACATAGACACCATAAAAACAAGAAGTACCAATAACCAGGGTCGGCGCCCAATAGTGGCGAAGATAATTATGAGCATACTAGGTGATGCCAGCGACTGCGTGGATTTTCATTTTTCAAAATCCCGCGGGAACTCTTTGATTTTCCGCGATAAAAAGCAGCCTATATGTTAATTCAGGGTATAATCTATCTCCATTCCAAATTTCATCCAAATCCGTTCAGCTGTTTTTGTGTGATTGAGTAACAAACATCCAAACATCCACACTTTCACATCCATACTAATATTATAAATGTGAAAGTGTATCTGTCTGTCTGTCTGCTAGCTTTTCACGGCTCAACCGTTCAACCGATTTGACGAAATTCGGTACAGAGATAGCTTGCATCCCGGGGAAGGACATAGGCTACTTTTTATCCCGGAAAATTGAAGAGTTTCCACAGGATTCTTAAACACCTAAATCCACGCGTACGAAGTCGCGGGCATCGGCTAGTTTATAATATTAACATTAGGATTAGGATAATTAGGTTTAGGATAGTATAATTATGAGCATAAAAGATAATTTTTTGAAAAAAAATTTGAATCCTAATGAATTTCCAAACTACTCATTTAAATTCTTTAATTATATTTTAAACCCAGTGTGGCTAATTCCTTTGTACACAATCTCTAAACTAAACTAAAATATCAAGTCTAAATCTATTGCTATCCCTTTCATAATGTTGCTTGCGGAAAAGGAAAGCACTAGATTTAGACCTGTTAATTTAGTTTAGTTTAGAGATTGTGTACTAGAGAATCGGCCCCAATGTCTACTTTAAATCTAAATTGCATTATCAAATTTAGTTTATTAACATAATTATCTATAAAAAAATAACCATGCATTACAGGTGAAACTTGCTGCGCAAGTCTTCAGCAGAGATGTGGCCCACAGCTTAAGAATACAGATGAACACTTATCGTCAATTACAACTGGAACATGGTTATTGTCTATTCTAAATAAAGTTTTTATATTTTGATAAATTTGATTGATTTTTTTTTGAAAAACTAAATTTCTTAATAAATTATTAGTAGGATTACCGATAAATACTGAAAATCGGTAATTAATAGCAAAACCGTTAAAATCTGTAAAAAGGACATCACTAAAAAGTTACGGTTTTCCTGCTGTCACGCCATCCCTAATTTACGACAATCCGGGCATATAATTGCTATATATTATATAAAGTTAGAAAGAGATGGTCCTGTGGATTCTCATAGTAAAAACCAATAAAATGTGAGACAGACGATCACTACAACAATGACAATTTGTTATATAAATTCCTTGCCTCCCACTTCCCCTTACTACTGAAACAAACATCGTCTATGGAGTTGGTGGTCTGTATCCTATATGTTATTGGTCTGTGATGATAAAAAGGTGATAAAAATGTAAAAATGATAATTATTGATAAACAACAAGATTTTTGTGAAGAATAATCAATTGATTAATCCATTAATATTGCAAGTAATTTACGGTCCTCATTTTTAGCATTTCTGTTAAATTGTCTATATAAACAGTGAAGATAAATCGGCAAAGTTTCAATGTTATTCGGTAAGTAGGTAAGTAGCAATTAAATTTTTATAATTAATTAGAATAAAAAGTAACAATTAGCTATAAAATATTTTGTTTTTGAAAATTAGTACTTAATAAAATATCTGTTAAATATATTTTTTTATTAATGAATATCAATTATATGTATATTCAGTATCTATCAATATTATCAATTATATTACTGCCGCGCCGGTTTTCACGTTTTTCGCTATTGGTACAAACACTTAACATTTGGCTCAGTCCTACGCAAACGGAATATCAAAGGCTTTATGTTTTTTAATCAAACTATATATTCTGGCATCGTGCCAGACCAATTCCAGAAATAGATTATGGAATAACGTGCATCGCGTAAACGCGTAAAACCGCAAATTCTTTTACGAAATTAAATTTTGTGTTTAAAATGGACCGGCACCACAACCACTCCAGTATCCATGGCTCCTGCAGGAGTAAGGACTCCACTTCTACCACTGAGAGCGATCCCCGGGAGAAAATTAAAGATTGTTTGAGAAAATTCATAGCATTTATGTTTACACAAGTGGGAGTTGGTGCTCTTGTGGTTTGTTACGCGATTCTGGGCGCTGCAAGTTTTATGCACATTGAGAAAGATAGTCCAGACGAACAGCTAGAAAATGTTCTGCAGTGGAGACAGAACTGTGTACAGGAACTGTGGAATATTACCCATAAATACAATGTACTAAACCACACTGCTTGGATGTCCAACACCAATAATGTTCTGAAAGTATTTCAAAATAATTTAACAGGAGCTATACATTTGGGTTATAACGGTCGAGCTTCTGAGGATATATGGTCTTTCCCCGCCGCTTTAATGTATTCCCTATCAGTTTTCACAATGATTGGATACGGCAATGTTGTGCCAAAAACTGTATGGGGGAAAATTGGCACTATCGCATATGCATGCTTTGGAATCCCAATATACGTGTTATACTTCTGTAATATGGGCAAAGTGTTGGCGAAAACTTTTAAATGGCTGTACATAACCGCTCATGAGTGTAGTCGAAGGGAAGATACTTTACTTGAAGATGGGGAAATTCAACCTATTAAAAGGAAGATCACCGTACCGTCGACCGCTTGTCTATGGGTTATTTCCTTTTACATTTTAACTGGAACTATTATGTTTGGAGCTTGGGAGCATTGGAACTATTTAGACTCTACCTATTTTTGTGTAATTAGTTTGTGTAAAATTGGGTTTGGAGATTTTGTTCCAGGAGCAAACATTGCCGACTCGGCCGAAGGGTCCCATTTGAAATTAGTCATAAACTTTATATATGTTTTACTAGGCATGGGACTTGTGGCCATGTGCTATAATTTAATGTGTGAAGATGTACGAGTCAAAGTGAGAGAGCTCCGACAAGACTTGAAGAATTGCTTGGATGATATAACATTAAAAATTACAGTTTGTATGAACGATACAAAGTATTATCATCAGAAACAAACTAGGAATATAAAATGATGCTCTAGAAATTTTGTAGAGATTTTTTTTATTTTTACGGCACAGTCAATCTTCTTGTAGCTGTATGCTTTCTTGGATTTGAGCTGTTTTAGGACAGGAAGGAAAATTTTGTAATGTAAGAATCCTATCTTGAAAGTTTGAAACCAACTTAACATAGTAAATATTGTTTTTCGACTGCTCACTATTTTTCAGGGTCCTTGGAAATACACCATGATTATTTACTGCCTAACAATTAAACGTGAAATGACAGTGGGATAGTTATCGTATATAGGTAGATAGTCTTTCTCTGTCATCAGTAATTTGACATTTGAAGGAAAAAGACAAAACAGAATATTCTACCGCTATTCCACGTCTATTTGTTAGAGGGTTATAGTTTATTCTCGATTTTCATTAAGTTTTTGTTTAAAGTTAAAAAGTTAGTTTTAAGTTATTTACTTAGAAGTTATAAATTTATAAGGTTTATTATGCAATTGGGTCGAAATATCGACAAATGAATAGGTCCTTTGTGGTTTATAGGGAGTCTATCCCACCTAAGCTTTATTTACTTAGTTAAATACGTAAATTAAGTTTTTTTAACAATAAAACAAAAATCCAATCTTGGTTGTGAATGTAAAATTTTATACTTATAAAAATGTATAATTAATTGGTAATTATTTAAAAGTTTTGGTTTATTAATAATTTTTTTTTATAAAATTTGATATTTTTAACTCGACAAAGCTGCAAATCAATAAGAAGTATTTTTTCTAGATGATGCTCGCATATTTGCCTGGATGGATATACGTTTTTTTTTAATCTTGCAGGAACGCTTTGATATTCTTGGATAAAAATAGTCTATGTACCTATTCATTCAGTATGTATACAGTTCATTCATTTCACAGCCAAATCGGTTCTGTCATTGCAGCATAAAGAAGTAACAACTTCACAAATTTCACAAACTTTCACATTTATAATATTAAAATAACATTAGGTCTAGGATATAGGATGACTTTATTATTACGTATATATTTAAAACTTAATTGATTAAAATATTTTAAGTGTTAATAATTTAAATTTTAAAAATAATAAACGATTTTTTATGACCGTATAACCTGTTTCATTTCCAGCTCAAAAATTTTGAATTAACTATCTTATTCGTGCCCTTACTTTATCCCATGTCTGAACAACTAACAAGCTTATGGTAGAGTTCTATAGCTTAAAACTTTGGCTGACATTACCATTATCATTGACAAATCTGCTATCACCTTCTAAAGGTTGATGTACATTACTTTCAGCCGCGTACTGTACGTGTTTGACGTCAAGCCGCTCGTTAGGGCCATCAAAACCATCCGGTTTTTGCAAAAGTTTATTCGCGTAAGTTAGTGAGTTTTTCAAATGTCTCAATAGTTAGTATGTTCTGTGTCAGCTATGTGTCACGGGTGAGCGTCGCGGCGATGCTGCCGCTGCGGCTGCGGCGCGTGGGCGGCTACGACGGCCGCGTCAACGACGTGCTATTCCACCCGCCGGCCAAGCCGCCCGCCTCACACTCCACACTAGCAGCCGCGCACGCTCTCGTGTTCTTTGGCGGAGATGTACAGGTATAAGTAGCTGCGAACGGTCAGTATGTCTGTGTCAGGTATATTTCGCAGGTGAGCGGCGCGTGGGTGGCCATGACGGCCGCGCCAATGCGTCCGTTTTTATTGTTTCACGATGGTGGGAAGGATGACGTAACAATCGATTGAGCAAAGTGTTTACAACTAAAAGCTCAACACGGCCATACTGACCTGCCGATGTTTTCGTTCGCCAAGAATTACATAGTATGTGAAGGCAAACCCCTAGAAATCTTTTTAGCTAGACCGGATTAACTAAAGTTATTGGCCCGGCTATGCCCCTCAATGACAATTGACAGCCCTGTACTAGAATACTCTAGTATCTCTGACCTCAAAAGAACCACCTCTTCGGCGGTGTCACCCACTAGAACCTTACAACATGGGGTTATTTTAAGGGTGGATCAAAAAATTCGGCGACGCATTCGCGGTTACTCTAGTGCTGCAAATGTTCATGGGCGACCGTAACAACTTCAGGAGACCCGCCTGCTCGTTTGCTCGCTATTTTTATTTAAAAAAAAAGCCAAATCCACAAATCCAAATAAACAATCAGGCCCATCTAGAGACGCGTCACCACGCGGCAGATTGCTGACAGAAAAATCAGCAAAATCATCGATCTCTTCCAAACCAACCTCTAGTCAAACCAATTTTAAATTGCATTTAAGTAACGCAATCGCTATTGCAACTAAATCAAATCATTATATAAACTTCTAAAGGGAATTTACCACTGGTTCTGAATGCCTTTCTTACCGAGAAGAACCAGCAAGCAACTCAGCGGTTGCTTCTTTCAAAGAGAGATACATACTAAATCTCACGATCTCTGTTATATTCTTACCGAAAAGAGCCAGCTAGCAACTCAGCGGTTGCTGTTTTCAAAGATAGATACATACTAGGGTCGGTTGTTTCAAACCATTGGTCTTCGTAAGATACGTTCGTTAAAATTTAACAGACGTAGACGAATTTTAACATCTGTTAATTTAAGAGCGTTGCTTCATTGTACAAAAAACTGTTCGTCATTGTTATTCTGGTTCCGAAACTAACCCTAAAAATTAACTTACTTTTCCGTATCCTTTTTTAGTTCATTTTATATTAAATTATATAGTTATTGATATTGCTACTTCGCATTTTAAACCCTTTTTCTTTTTTTTTAATTCTCTTTTATCTTTTAATAAACTACCATTAAAAGCATTGAATTCAATTGATTCCATTATAATTTGTAAATAAAATATTCCGTTTGTAAGAAGTGTGAAGTTACGAACTGAGTTGACGATCACCAATGGCGCCAGCACTGGTTAACGTAAACGTAACTTTTTATCGAACGTTAGCGCTAATAGATGCTGAATCAACGCTTTTTCTTTTCTTACGTTCGTTAGCGCCATATTTAAAGGTTACGTGTCCGTCAAAATTTGTTGAAACAACCGGCCCTAAATGTCACGATCTCTGTTGTAGGACTACCCGGAAGTGATGCAAGCCCATCGCGACAACCGGAACTACGTGAAGTGGAACCTGGAGAGCACGGCGCGGGGGCTGGCGCGGGACTTCCCCACGCAACACATACTGGTTGTGAGACCTGCTAGGTAAAAACATACCTTTTTTTAACGCTGGGAAATGCGTTTATGCATCCCCCCCTCCTGAAAGCCAGCCAGCCAACCAGCTGGAGGGAAGGTATATGGGACTCGCCGGCCGAGAGGCGTCCGGAATAACTAAAGCCCAGACTGGGTTCACGGGAACCACCAACGATGTGCCCACTGTATCACCTTACAAATCCAACAACCGACCACCAAAAAGTGTTATTTATTACCTATTTTGAACCAATTATCTGGCATATTATACATATCTTACACCCGACTATACTCACGTGTTAATCGACGTTAGCCCGACTAGTTTCGAACTCACTCACGATAGTTTAAACGCTAAAATTATTTCTGACATTGGAATCATCCCGCATACCACGAACGATGTACGAGGTATAAGCTATAATATCAGTAGTGATTCTATGGTTTCACCTCCAATGGTATGTTGCGCGTGTTGCAGGATAGAGTACAAAAGCTTCAGCTGCTACGACAACTTCGTGCCCAGCAACAACGCGGGCGTGCCCGACCACACGCCCACGCACAACGCGCTGCACCATCTCGAAAGGTAGGTATAATGCGAGTCAGGCTCGGGCAACGAGGGTTCCGTACAACAGACGTATTTTTTCGACATCTTGCACGATATATATTTTTTTTTTTAATAAAAGAGTATTAGTCATATTAATTGACTAATATTCCCCTTTCCTCTCCAATTAAGCGTCAGGCTTGTGCTAGGAGTAGGTACGACAATAGTGCGATGGGCGGGGTTTGAACCGTCGACCTTTCGGTTTTCAGTCCACTCCTTTACCGGTTGAGCTATTGAGGCTCAAAAAAAACTATGATGCAAAAAAATAAATAAAAATCTGTTTTAGAATGCACAGGTGAAGCCCTTTCATATGATACCCCACTTGATATAGCTATCTTACTTCGAAAATTGAAAATACTAATTAGTTCATGACCACAATTTAATTTTTTTGTGTGTGATGTAACCACAAATTCACGGATTTCAGATTTTTCCCCGAATATCTGCTATAAGACCTACCTACCTGCCAAATATCAAGATTCTAGGTCAACGGCAAGTAGGTACCCTGTAGGTTTCCTGACAGACCGACAGACAGACAGACAGACAACAAAGTGATCCTATAAGGGTTCCGTTTTTCCTTTTGAGGTACGAATCCCTAAAAAATTAAAATCAAAAAAATTCCCATTGATTTTTAAAAACCACTCAATTGTTTTAACAATAAAACCGAAAACAATCGATTGTTTTATGATTGTTCAGTTATTATTCGATTGTTATCGAATCATTCGATTGTTATTCGAATGAATTGCCCATAGCTTGTTGTTCGTTGTAGAGCTAACTGCGAGTTAGACATAAAGTCGAGTTGTTTCGTATGTAGGTTGCTGCAGAGTGTAACCAGCAGACTAAAGTCGATGCCCACCACAGAACTGTTAGAGGCAGTGTCGTGCGTCTCGTTACCAGAGGATATCGACATAGAAGAGTTACATGTAAGTATGTCCAGTGGCGTGCAGGTCATAAAGGCATAAATGCACTGCTTACCCCAGTTGTAATGCTCAATGCATATTTTTCATTATGACCAGCCAGTAAACAGGTTCTCACCTAATGCCTACCCTGGCTTCAAACCATGTGCGCGCCACTGAGTATGTCCAAATAATAATAATAATCATCTTAATATATAAAAGGAATGTATACCAATCCACACATGGCCAGCGTGGTAGACTATGGCCAAAACCCTTATCTCTGAGAGGAGACCCGTGCTCTGTAGTGAGCCGGCGATGGGTTGATCATGATGATGATGATGATATAAAAGGAAAAGGTGACTGACTGACTGATCTATCAACGCACATCACAAACTACTGGATGGATCGGGCTGAAATTTAGCATGCAGATAGCTATTAGGTACCTATGACGTAGACATCCGCTAAGAAAGGATTTTTGAAAATTCAACCCCTAAGGGGGTGGAATAGGGGTTTGAAATTTGTGTAGTCCACGCGGACGAAGTGGCGAGCATAAACTAGTAATATTATAATGGCGTCGATTCTCTTGTTTTCTCTAAACTAAATTTAGAATATTTGCATCTCTTTGTTTTTAACATTGTTAAAAAAGGACGGAACATGAATTTTTAATTTAAAGACACAAAATTTTAGTGCATGCTATAAATTTAAAAATAGGCTCGCGACTGGCAGCTAAAGTTACGAGGTTTGACAGTTCTAAATTATTTTTTAAAACTGTCAAATTGTTTCTGTCCTTTTCATATTACATCGGTAGGAAGGGGATGCGAATACTCTAAAATGTAGTAGTGATTACAATTATTACCGCTTACTCATATTAAGGTTTTTCTGGTTCATCATCCTCAACCCAGCGCCGGCTCCTCTCAGAATGAGAAGACTTCACACACCTTTGAGAACATTATAGAGAACTCTCAGGCTTCCTCACAATGTTTTCCTTCACCGTTAATAAAGCAAACTGCCGAGTTTTTTGCCGGCTCTTCTCATAAGAATCTCCATATCGTACTGGTGATAGAATCGCAGACTTATCATAAGAGACTTAGTTCTCCTATGAAATAAGTAGGTACATTTACAAATGAAAAAGCACAAAAATATTTGAGTGGTCAATTTTAGCCATTTGCGTAATAGAGTTTAAAAAAAGCCCTTTTAGGTGTCATAACCCACTTGTGCGGCAAATCACGTCGCGCGCTTTTTTCTTTTCTATGTATAAACTCTCGCCGCAATTAAACCCACTTGCGCAGCACTACTCTGAATGAGAAAACTCGCGGGCATGTTTTTGCAGGTTTTTAATTAATTTTTAGGTATAGGATTTATAATAAAGGAGGTATTCGGGACCTACGTTTCGCTTTTTTGAGACGCCGATTGTAATAAAACAAGACAGCTGCGATCTCTTCGACCTCCATTTTGAGACTTATTTATTTGGCCGCGTCCTGTCACGCCTCGTGAAAATCGCGTGCGGTCTGAAGCGCGCGACGTGCCCAATATTATGTAGGTGTGACTCAACGGGACAACGATTCCGAAAAATTCCCATTGAGTAACCGTATTACTCAACGGGACAACATTTTCTAAAAATTCCCGTTGAGTCACAGTGTTACTCACGGGGGTGTGCCGTGTGACTCAACGGGAATAACCCCGTGCAAGTGGGTTTAGGCACTAGGTCAGATTCGCTAGTAAAGTTGGAAATGGTACAATCGACAGAACGCGTCGATCGGTGGCTCGGGCGCGGCGCACGCGAACGGGTCTGCGGCGCGCGCGCACAGCCCGCCGGCCGCGCACACGCCGTGAGTAGGTTTAGTTCCAATGGATGTTGTGGTACTAACTAACGTTACATTACCTTAAACTTTAAGTAGACTGTCCGGTTTTCGGCCGCAGCCGCACCGGCGCGGCGGTGCCGGATCACAATGTTTCTATATTTCGCGACAGGTCGACATGGCAATTGTCTAGTGAGGTGACTTCACATACCGGCGGGGTGATTACGAATCTGGCGACAGGCGTAAAACTCGCGATCATTGTTGTCAAACGTCCGGCTAGAGAGAGACAGCAATAGCCATAAAGCAAAATAAGAAGAAGAGAGACAACAACTTGCTACTGCTGTCGCGTTGCTGTCGCTACTGCAACGTTTTACGTAATCACCCCGCTGGTAATCGATATCGATATTTTTTTTGGTTGGTACGCAACAAAATGAGAGTAAAATCATTACCACCTTTTAAGTATCTACCTAATATTTTATTCATCACAATCAAAATCATATGAACTTAAATACTATAACGTCGCTACAAACAAAGTAAAAGTGATTTTAATTGTTTGTGATCCCACTGATTTTGAATCGGATTTTTAACGGACTACAAAAAAGTCATCATAACAAAAGTTAAATGATCCAAAACTCCCGTTTGTCTAGACTACGTTTTTGGTGTTGGAAAAGGAATGTTTTGTTACGTGTTGTTATTACAGAGATCTGGACCCGCTGTGGTGGCGGGAAAAACTTGCGCTTGACGAGTGCTCTCTCACTCTAGTGGGGTTCAGCAAGGGCTGCGTGGTGCTCAACCAGCTCATCTACGAGTTCCACTACACCAAGACCCTCACCCCTGGAGACGCGCATGTGATGAGGTGGGTTAAATGATGTATTTTTATTTTTTATTTTTTTATTTACAAAAGGAAAACACAGCACATTCATGAAACTAAAGCTAGCTAATTCAAGAGACTATTACATAAGCCAGTAAAGTTTTCACCGTTAAGTTAGTATACATTTACAAAGGTGGGAGTCCATTTCTAGTAGGGAATACAATCAGGCGTGTGCCTACCATGACGAGATGGGTCCAATCCCTGCTATCAAGCCTTGTTTTATGTGCATTTCTTGATAACAGAGACGAACCCACCACACTTATATTGAAATTGGTACACATTTTGGTATTTCTTATTGTAGGTATGTATCACAAGCACGTATGATAAATCTATTTTGACTGTATTTGGTTTTGACAAGTGGGATCGAAAACATATTATTTTTACGTGTCTTACGCTTACTTAATTTAGGTACGCAATATTTTATTTAATTTAAGAAACTAGCTTATGCTCGCGACTTCGTCCGCGTAGACTACACAAATTTCAAACCCCTATTTCACCCCCTTAGGAGTTGAATTTTCAAAAATCCTTTCTTAGCGGACGCCTACGTCATAATATATATCTGCATGCCAAATTTCAGCCCGATCCGTCCAGTAGTTTGAGCTGTGCGTTGATAGATCAGTCAGTCAGTCAGTCAGTCACCTTTTCCTTTTATATATTTAGATAGAGATAGATAGAGATAAGGACTATCGATTATACCGTTAATGATTTTATATAAAAATATTTGATCTCTATATTCCCTTCTAGTTCTAGTGTAGATATAATTCCACCAGTAAGCTGTGGTAGTGGACAGAACTAAAATTAAATTTAAACTTCGTGACTTCGATCAAAATGGATCAATAGGGCCATTGGACTGTAGTAATAAATTGACGTGATTTATTGTATAGCGTTATTTTGTGGGGCTAGAATTAATTATTAACGTCACGCTGCACGGAAAGCGACTAATGACAACACAAGGCGTAAAGGACACTTTTTTTTTGTAGAAACCGAAGGGGTGTAGGTTTTATAAAAACTTCCATAGCCCGCTTCCATCTTTGGCTGCATCATCACTCATCATCAGGTGAGATTACATTCAAGGGCTAACTTGTATCTGAATAAAAAAACAAAAGCTGAGCCCAGATCTTGATTGTATTTGTAGAGAAATTATAGTGTATAGTAATTCCAGGTTCATGTCGCGCATCAAGGATATGTACTGGCTGGACGGCGGCCACGCGGGCGGCAAGAACACCTGGATCACTTCCCGCAGCCTGCTGGAGACGCTCACCAGGCTCGGTATGCCTTTCATATAGTGTATAGTAGTTGCAAGAACACGTGGATCACTACAAATTGGTCAGTTCAACCAATAAATCCTTAAATAGATATGTGTAACGCGTATCCGAACGTGCATAGACATCCAGACCGCCACTCTCGCTTCTGACAGTTCGGGTTGTCTGTGGAGCGAACAACTATTGTACCTGCGCACAGAACAAATACCTTTAGAAGTAGCCCTAATGACTAGACTTACTTACCTAGACTTTTACTGTTAAAGCGAGGTAGCTAAATACATTAAGGCTCTTATTAGAACGTGACAAAATGATTATTTTCTGTCCTTATCACCGTGGCCACTTTTTTTATTTGTCAAGATGTTTTTGTACGTGAGATTTTGACAAACAACGTGAAGTGTAGAAGGAATAACATTTCACAAGTAAGAAAATCTGCTTGAGCGAGAGGGACTGAGGGGACCACGCTAGTTGCATATCTGTATATATCTGTGTAACTGCGTGTCGTGTCTTGATATTTTAACGTTAATCAATAGACGAAGCATTCTTTTGTTGTTTTAACTATGTTAATTAAGTGAAGAAAGTGGAGCAATTAAATTCCAAAAACAAAGTACAAAACTTAGATATGTATATTTTGCACAGATGTGAACATGTTCGTGCACGTGAGCCCCTACCAGGTGCAGGACTCGGGCCGGCCGTGGATCGGCCGCGAGGAGAAGGCCTTCACGGGCTTGCTCAGCAAACTCGGCGCTAAGGTAACTTGCTATTTATAACACGGGTTATTCCCGTTGAGTCACACCCCTGTGAGTAACAGTGTGACTCAACGGGAATATTTTCTAAGTCAAATCATTTCATATTCAAAATAGGTAATATTTACACTTTTCGATAGTCAGTTGTTGGATTTTGTAAGATGATATAGTGGTGATAATTAATTATGTAAACTTATAACTAAAACTACGAGGGTTCCAAACGCGCCCAGGACTGAGAAGAGCCCACGCCCCACAACCATTTTATTATAGGTATCCAAAGATTTTAAGTGGATTTTATTAGGCAACCTGTATGTTCGTTTATGTATCTCTACCGACCGCTCGCGGCTTCGCTTGGAAAAAATATAAATGCTTTTTATTCACTGTCCTGTAAGAACTTCGAAAAATTCGGTCTCATCCCTCGTATCATCATCATCATCATGATCAACCCATAGCCGGCTCACTACAGAGCACAGGTCTCCTCTCAGAGTGAGAAGGGTTTTGGCCATAGTGGATTGGTAAACTTCACACACCTTTGAGAACATTACCGAGAACTCTCAGGCATGCAGGTTTCCTCACGATGTTTTCCTTCACCGTATACAATGCATTATTGCCCTTCCCACGGCATTTTAAGATAATAATAATTAGAACCTCAATAGCTCAACGGTTAAAGAGCGGACTGAATTCCGAAAGGTCGGCGGTTCAAACCTCATCCGTTGCACTATTGTCGTATATCCAGTCCTAGCACAAGCTTTTCGCTTAGTTGGAGAGGAAAGGAGGATATTAGTCTTCATTGCCTGTTTTATTTGCTACTGTATCCAGGTGCGAAGATACCTCCACTCGGAGTCCAGCGCCCCACACTCCCTGCACATGCACTTCGACGTGCTCGCCAACTTCAAGAGCATGCAGGACTCCGCTCCGGCCTCGCTGCCGGACGTGTCCGACGAGGAGCCCTAACCGCATTGCGATACCATGACGTACAAGTAATGGAGAGCTCACTTTCAATTTAGTCCGTGCAAAACAAATAGTCGTCCCTGAGCTTAGTGTAGGTGGTAGTTCGCGCGGGTACAATCGAGTCGTGCACGTGTATTGTGTACGGATGTAGCACTCACACTAATGCAAATCCAGCCAGAAAGCGAGCGCGGGGTGCGGCGCGGCGCGCGGGCTGGTGTGCTCCGCTCCCTCGTTCGTTACGCCTCACTGACGCCTGAAAAATCCTGTTGCGACGCGTCTTGTGGTTAACTTCAGGGCCGACTATTTTGCGGATGCAACTTATAAAAGTGACAGTTACTGTGTTTACACTTTTTTAATTTCTTCGAGGTCCATAAAATCATTTCTTTCCAGTAAGAATCGCATCTTTAGAATTTATAGAGACCTATTATTTTTTGCTATTTTCGAAACCTCGACTTCCAAAAAAGAGGAGGTTGTCAATTCGGCCATTTTTTTAAAATTTCTTATTGAAATGGAGGCCGTAGAAAGAGGCAAAAATAAATTGGTAAACATAGGAATCATATTATTAAGTAGTTAAAATAGAAATCAGTATTACATTGTAAATATTATTTCTTGACGGGAGAAAGTATTTAAAAAAGAGGATTTTTTTTTAAAGCTGTACAAAAAGTACGGCAGGCAGTAAGTAATGTACATCGGCCATTAGAATGACATTTCGGCTTTGTAGAGCGTTGTCTCTGTCACTTATACCTATACTAATTAATACCCGCGACTTCGTTCGCGTGGATGTAGGTTTTTGAAAATCCCGTTTTTTTTTGTCTCAACTTGTCAAAAATTGTTTCAACGACAGAGACAATGCTCTACAAATCTGCTATCTCCTACTAAAGGTCGATGTACATTACTTTCTGCCGCTTCTACATACTACCTAGTAATTTAATTATTTAGTTCTACAACGCAAGTGTACATAAAAAGACGTTATAACTTTTAATTATTTCGCAAATAAAATCTATTTTCAGTCTACCTTGTTTTTTTTTTACCAATCTGTGCACCTGAAAGGGCTGAAGGGTCTGAACGGATTTTAATGGTTGGGGTCACGGACTTGGGACGGACCATACAGGCGTGCCCCAAAGAGCTAAGCGCCTATTTTATTAGGGGTTCCAGGCCCGAAAGTTGCCAACGGGATCCTATTACTAAGACCTGGCTGTTATTTACTTACTTAAAAACTCTTATTTTTTTTTACCAATCTGTGCACCTGAAAGGTCTGAACGGATTTTAATGGTTGGAGTTGGGATCCAGGCGTGCCCGAAAGAGCTAAGCGCCTATTTTATTAGGGTTCCAGGCCCGAAAGTTGCCAACAGGACCCTATTACTAAAACCTCGCTGTCCGTCCGTCTGTCAGCGGGCTCGTGAACACAGCATGTGTATTTCTATTGCTTCTGTTACAACAAATAATAAACATTCCTAAACGACCGCCATGGTTATCACTCCCCTATGAATTATGATTACTTTTCAAATGCTTCTCTATACAGTGTTACTCAACGGGAATGTTTTGAAATTTTTGGTACCTTGTGTCACAGTGTTACACACGGGGGTGTGACTCAACGGGAATAACCCTCTACTACAGTTCATCTCGCATCCTTTACAGCGATCACGCACTCGTCCGATCCGAATCCGTGAAAATACGGATATAAAAAAATATTTACGACTTAAGTCAAGCTACCATACAAAACAAAAAGGAACGTGTTTTACGGACTCTGATTGGATAAGTGCGTAACCGCCGTTAGGTAACAAAAATAAAACTACCAAAATACAGCCAACAATGTATTTTCAAAAAACCATGAGAAAGAAAACTAAGCTACAATAAATTCTTATATAGTCCGTACAAAATGACCTCCCACGTGCCATTTTACATCTATGAGTCAACTATAATGGGCAAAACTACGGTTCACCTTTAATATGAGGACTAAAATCGTACTTTTGACACAGTAAAAATGGCGCATGAGAAATCATTGTATCGAGTGGACATGATTACTTGAACTAAATTGACAACTAATAGTACAGTGCCCGGCAAATAACATGAACAATTGACGTGATTGGCTGGCGAATGGCGGGTGCACGCGATTGGTTGATTAGTCGGCGCGGGTGCACGCCATTGGTTGATAAGTCAACCCTTGCGTCCTAAATTCGCCAACTTCCCGCCACTACGCCGCCGGTTCAAGTTGTTTTCCAGGCACTATAGTGCCGTTTCTTTTGTAATGTTTAAATGAGAAAGAGACAGCATTAATTTTAGTCTGTCGATTTAGTTTAGTATACAAAATAATATTAACTGTTATAACTGAAGTGTATGATGTGAGGGTGGAAGAATAAACTGAGCGTCCGAAATACAGTACGCGGCAGAAAATAATATACATCGGCCTTTAGAATGATATGTCGGCTTTGTAGAGCGTTGTCTCTGTCACTCATACCTATATGACATTTTGTCGGGCTCAACGACAGACAATGCTCTACAAGTCCGATATCTCCTAAAGGTCGATGTACATTACTTTCTGCCGCGTACTGTGATTATTTCTTATTAGAGAACAGAAAACCCATATTTCGAACTAGACAAACGTGAAAAGTTCACACATTTCTAATGAGTCTAAATATTAAAAAAAATCTAATATGACACATTATTCATTACGTTTTCCTTATTATTTAATAGGTATACAGACCGTTCACTGTAACTTGTCCCTTGCTGTCATGTTGGCACTATTGCAGTTTTTTTTTTTTTTAAAGAATATTAGCCATGTTAAATGACTAATATTCCCCTCTCCTCTCCAACTAAGCGTCAAGCTTGTGCTAGGAGTAGGTACGACAATAGTGCAACGGGTGGGGTTTGAACCGTCGACCTTTCGGTTTTCAGTCCACTCCTTTACCCGTTGAGCTATTGAGGCTAAAATAATACACACAATAATAAACCCTATGTTCTAAGGAATAAAGCAAACAATGCAATGTGCCAACATTACAGCAAGAGACAAGTTACAGTGAACGATACATGGAATGAATAAGTTTTAACGGACATTCAAATTTCAAAGCATCAAAACCATTGACAAAAATTACATTTAATTTTGAAAAAGTTGACATTTGGTAATTATTGATCTCTAACAGCCACACTCAGAGACGCTTAATCGTTACTTAAGTTTAGTTAAAACGAGTCAGAGCTATATCTCTCACATAAATCGGTCTCGTTTTAACTCAATCTTAAGTAACGATTCGCGACTCTGAGTACGGCAGTAAATCCTCTAAACGAAAAAAAAAACCACATACTAACCAGAATTAATCAGATTTCTTAAATTTTAATAACTTATATCTTTAGTAAGTTATATTTAAAATTAGGTATAATATATGGGTGCAGATATCTATAAAATAATATATCCTGATCAAACCACATTTTAAACTTATACTTATTATAAACATGAAAAAAGTGCTTTGGTTTTACTGTAACATGAAATAGTCATTAATTAAAAAAAAAATCATTTTTTTGTGTTTTTTTATTTTATTTTTATTCAGATACAAATTAGCCCTTGACTGCAATCTCACCTGGTAGTAAGTGATGATACAGTCTAAGATGGTAGCGGGCTAACATGAAAGGGGTATGGGGGGGTGATAGTATTTTACTTCTCATCAACGTTGATAGAATTCTAGCATCGAAACACAATAACATCAAAGTAAAGTAAGTTACATTTAAAGTAAAAAATTCATTACCACTTATTTTGATTTTAGGTTTCCGCTTGGATCGCTGGATGTGGGTAGATCTATGGACGAACTTGAACTTTAATGCAAGGCAGTTAAGGTCCATTTTATTTTATCGATGAAGTATTTCGACACTCGAAACCTATCAATGTTGGTGAAATGTAAACACACTTCCCTTATAAGTATGACGCATAACTGAGTAGGCCCCCGCGGTAGTGCAGCGGTGCGGGGGGGGAGAGGGGGTGACGTCACAAGTTGACGAACCACTGAGCTCACGTGTTACGTCATCACACCCATACTGTAGGTTCCTGCAGTACGCGGCAGAAAATAATGTGACATCGGACATTAGAATGACATTTCGGCTTTGTAGAGCATTCTCTCTGTCACTCCTACCTATATGACGTTTTGTCGGTCTCAACGACAGAGACAATGCTCTACAAATCCGTTATCTCTTTCTAAAGATCGATGTGCAGTTATGCCGCGTGCTGTGCTCAGTTTTGTGTTATGCCTATAATTATTATTTACACAATCACCAATGCCATAGCTACATAATTATATTGCCATATTTCCATAATACCAAGTTTACAACATCGCAAATATTGAAACAAATGTTTTAAAAATGTTTGATCAAACGTTTGCCCCAATGGTTCACATGTTCTCGAATTGTCCGTCCTTGTCTAGCAGCAGGATGTTAGGGTTCTCCTTCTCAAACTCCGTGGGCTTCCTGTCCCTCTGCTCGTCCGTCCACTCCCCCTCCCCCTTGCCCCACTCGCCGACCTTCTCCCCGATGACGTCGAACATCTGCTTGGCTTTTAGCTTCTCCACCTGCGAAACATTCACACATCCTAGAACAAAGAGAGAAACTCATTTTCGTCTTTGTTCCACAAATATTAAACTCGCCTAAAAACTTGGAATTTATTCGTACAAAATTGTAAATGTAGCATAATGTTCTGTAAGTTTGATAAATTAGATTGAGATGAGTAGTCTATACTAATATTATGAAGTTTATATGTTTGTTTGTAGAGAGTAAGCTCTGGAACTACTGAACCGATTTTAAAAATTATTTCACCAATAGAATTATTCCTGATAGTTTTTTTTAAATTAGTTTTTTGATGATGATTATTTTAGTGAGTTCTTCTCGGTAGCGCTAGCTGGACCGACAGTTGTATCTTGAAACTTCTTAATATAGTCCAAATTGCAGAAAGCTCCGTTAGTGCGAGTACTGTCGGCGGTACATTTGTTCGGGACTACGTCGTGAAATGTTATCGATTGAATAGCGCCATCTAGTTGCTACTGTGGCAACCGCCACAAACTGATCTCCAGTACTCAGTACTGATTTGCTGAGGTTAACCTCAGCCCATCGCCGGTGCACTACTGAGCACAGGAGATTAAGAGAGGTACATCTTTAGATGATGATGATGGTATGTCAGCTCACCTGCGCGTCGTGGTGCGCGAACTTGTCGAACATGTTCGCGTACATGCTCTTTTCGCGTTGTTTCTGCTGCTGCAGCTTGGTGCGACACACGACGATCTGATTGGCCGCCGCCTGCAACAACACAGCACACGTTCTTTTTATTGGTCAGATAGACTAGGGTTGCCATCCTAGCTTGTCCTAGTTCGATGGGCGTCCGGGGCTCCCTGCGCCCAGCGCGATGCTGTCAGTGCCGCAATTAGGGTGAGATCTATAGAGCGCACTCTGACTTAGCTTAGACTTAAGACAGAGTTAAAACGAGACAGAGCCATATTTCTCACATGAATCTGTCTCGTTTTAACTCAATCTTAAGTCTGAGCAAAGTCAAAGTGCGCTGTATAGATCTCAAGCTTATCTATGGGACTGACTGCGGGCGCGATACCCAGGGAGACACAGATTTGAATTCTGCCAGTTCCGCAATTTTTGTTGCGGAATATGAATTTAAAATTATTATTAACTAGATGATGCCCACGACTTGGTCCGCGTGGATTTCGGTTTTCAAAAATCCCGTAGGAACTCGTTTGATTTTTCCGGATAAAAAGTTGCCTATGTCCTTTCCCGGGACGCAAGCTATCACCTGTACCAAATTTCGTCAAAGTCGGTTAAACAGATGGGCCAGGGCAGGCAGACAGCACACTTTCGCACTTATAATATTAGTATGGATTAAATTGGGGTCCCAAGCAGTGGCGTGCACAGGAGTTCAAGCCAGGGTATGCATTTAGGTATGAACTTATTTTACGGCAGGTAAAATGAAAAATAAGCATTGATTTATTAGAATGAGGGTAAGCAGTGCGTTTATGCCTCTATGAGCTGCACGCCACTGGTCCCAAGGTGCTGGAATGGCAACCTCGCACCGGAAGACACATGTTGGAAGACCTCCATCAAGCGAGGCAGGGAGCCGCTGGATTCAGGCGGCGCAAGACTGGCGTGTGGAAGACCCTACAAGAGACCTATGTCCAGCAGTGGACGTCTATCGGTTGATGATGATGATGATGGATTAAATTGCCTGATCTTCTCGCCTGTATTTAAATTGCCTGGAGTTTTAGTTTACCTTATTCTGAGGCTCGGCTTCCACCACCTTCTGGAAGTCTTTCAAGGCCTGTTCGGGCTCACCCATACCCAACAAGGCCTGGCCTCGTCGGAACAGGCCTTTGACATTACTGGGATCTATATTCAGGGCTTTCGTTGCATTGTCCCTGGCCTCGTAGTGGTGTGGTGGGGTCACCTTAAGGTACACTAGTGCAAGGTTGAGGTAGACTGACAGTAGGAGGTCTTTGGCTTTCAATTTGTTTTCTTCAGTGTCGATTGTGCTTTTTGGTATATCTGTAAGAAAACTATACATTAGTAGGGTAGATGCCTACATTCATCATGATCAACTCATCGCCGGCTCACTACAGAGCATGGGTCTCCTCTCAGACTTGGAAGAGTTTGGCCATACTGTACCACACTGACCATGTGCGGATTAGTAGACTTCACAGACCTTCAGGAACATTATGGAGAACTCTCAGGCATGCAGGTTTCCTCACGATGTTTTCCTTCACCGCTAAAGCAAGTGATATTTAATTACTTAAAACGCACGTAACTCTGTAAAAGTTAGAGGTGCGTGCCCGGGATCGAACCCCCGACCTCCGATTAGAAGGCGGACGTCCTAACCACTAGGCTATCACAGCTCGTAATGCTTATGCCTACATTACCTATATGTTTAATTTCATCTGTTTTACATTAGTTAAGTATATTCTTAGCAGAGTTGCATTAAAGTCAGCGCATAAATCTATTGTTTGAAGTAAATTGGCCGCCAAACAGAACAGCTGTTTTGAGGCCACCGTCGCGCCTTTTTCGGAGGTGTTTTAAGTACCGAACAATTTTATGAAAATGACTCTGCAAAAGGATTTTTATCATGGTAGTAAGTAAAAAACAGAGTTTTCAATGTATGATTTCACAATCGATACAAGACGGCAACATCGAAACAGCTGTTGTATTTGGCGGCCATTTTAACACGAACATACTTCCGTGCAAAAAACGATCTTAGTTTAACATTTATTTCTGTTTGTTTTGTTTTTTTTGGTGTACAATTTATTTCATACACTAGCTGATGCCCGCGACTTGGTCCGCGTGGATTTAGGTTTTTTTTTAGGTTAAAATTCCGTGGGAACTCTTTAATTTTCCGGGATAAAAAGTCTATGTCACTCTCCAGAGGGCCTAACATGCGCCCACGAGAAAATTTTGTCTACACATTTTCTCGTGTTATTTATAGAGATAACACGAGAAAATGCGTAAACTTTTTCTCATGGGCGCATGTTAGGTGTGCCGGTCTTTATCTATACCCATACAAAAAATCACGTCAATCTGTTGCACTGTTGCGACGTAATTGAAGGATAAACCAACAAACAAACACACTTTCGCATTAACAATAATGGTACTGATTCATTCATTCATACTTAAAGAATACTCACCCTCTATCAAAGACAAAACTTTCTTGTACTTCTTAATGGCCAGTTGATACTTGGTGTCCTTAAAGAAGTTGGTGCCGCTCTCCTTCAACAATTTGGACTGTTCTATCTTTTCCTCCGTCTCCATTTCCCAGGGCTCCTTGTTCTTTTCGAAACTGACTAACTTGACAGTGTACTCCACGACCGAATTGGGTGGGACCCTTAATTCAGCGTTTCCTTCGGACTTGAAGGCGTATTTAGGCTGGAGGGTTAGCCGGGACTTTTCCCCTTGGTTGAATTTCTCTAAGGCTTTTTCGATGCCATCGCAAATGTTGCTAGCGATACCTTCGCCCAGTATGAAGGTTACAGTGCGCGTGTCGAAAACTTTGCCGTCGGGGAGTTTGCCCTCCAATTCCACTGGAATTTAATCATTTATTTTAATTTATGATAATGTGACTGATTCTGTTGTAATAAATATGTAGGTATATAAATATTTTTTATTCAATTAAACTTCGACAAGTACTTTTGAATGCATCTACCACTGGTTCAAAATGCCTTTCCTACCTAGTAGAACCAGCAAGAAACTCGGCGGTTGCTCTATTCAAATACACAATGAAAATAACAAGTTTAATCGCATACTATAGTTGTAAGCAAAAAAGAAATTTCAACCTGCAAAAATAATTTTTGTTAGTCATAAGAATTGAATTGAAGAACCCTAATACCCACTTACCGGTAACCTGAGCGCCGTCGTTTGGGCAGTTGTGGTCGACGCCCTCCTCAATCCTGTGTCGCAGGATACCCTTGTTCTTGTTGGGGCTCAGGTCTTCCTCCGTCCAGTCTATCATTTCAATCTAAAAATAAATAATACATCAATTATACACAAAGTATATATAGATAGTTCAATCCACGAAGACGCGCCCCACTATTTCTCTTGCTGGGAAACTAAGGGGTGTGGGGTGTAATTTTAACCAATTTATCTTCGTGTGCGGGTGTGTGTGTACCCACATTGCTAATCGGTGCACTACGATAGAACTTACTCTAACAGTATATAGCACATTTGCACTTTAAACGAATGGGACAACGAGTGAGGCGCGCCATCATGGATTGAACTATCTATACAGTTCTACCACTTTTATAAGTTACACCAATGAACCTATGCGGAAATCTTATTTTGAATGTTGCGAAAACATCTCGGCACGCGTCCATCCGCTATTGGTGGTTGCCTACGCGCCATGTTTTGTATGCAATTATGTAAGTATTACGAGCAGGATAGTTCGAGTTTCTGGTGTTCTTGTGTTTAGAATCTTAACGTAAAGCAATAAGGTCTGTATTTCATTGGTGTACATTCGGTTTCGGTGTTGAGTTTTTCTGCAAAAAGAATTTTGAGACTTCGTTTTGGTGAAATTAGGTTTTTTTTATTAAAGAATTATGACTAATATTCCCCTTTCCCCTCCAACTAAGCATAAAGCTTCTGCATTATGCTAGGAGTAGGTACAACAATGATGCAACGAGTGTGGTTTGAACTGCCAACCTTTCAGAATTGAGTTCGCTTCTGTAACCATTGAGCTATTGAGGCTTGTAAATCGGGAGGACATTACATACCTCAAATTGCAATGTGGAGTTAGGTGGAATCTTGGGAGGGCTGCCCGTCGCGCCGTATGCGTACTCCGGCGCGCAAGTGAGCACGCACACTTCTCCTTTCTTCATCGTCGCCACGCCAATGTCCCATGACTTTATTACTGTACCTATAACCATAAAGGAATAATTTACAACTTGGCTAATATTCTTTTTTTTAATGATTTTAAGTTTATTTCGTGATTTAACGACATATTTCAATGTATAAAACGGGTACATACCACGACTAATTTTTGTTTTTAACGGTGTCACAACGGTACCACGACTTCTTTCGTCCGTCTTTTTACGGACGGGTCTTTTTTTATTAAAAAAAATGTATTTTGTACCAATTTTTTACTCACCTAAGTACTTTTGTATACTCGGGCGAAAGAATGGCTTGCCATAGCACAAGGACTCCTAATTGGGGGTCAGTAACTACGCTAGGCACTGTTTTTATCTAAATATATAAAACGAAAAGGTGACTGACTGACTGACTGACTGACTGATCTATCAACGCACAGCTCAAATTACTGGACGGATCGGGCTGAAATTTGGCACTGACAATATTCGAATATTAAATACAAAACATGAAAATGTGGTTTGTGGTTAAAAAGAAAATCTCTAGAAAAATTCTAACCTTTGCCAAGTTGAAATTCGAAGGGCTCGGACCGGTCTCGGCTGGAATCGAACTTCGTGCCATCAAGGAGAGTTCCAGTGTAATGCACCGTGACCTGGCAGCCGGCGCTTGGCGTTTCGGTGCCTTCGCCCTCCTTGGTTATGCGTTTTAGCACGCCGCGGTCACCCGCCTTGGTGATATCGACTCCTGCGTTCACGGTCATGCTCAGATAATACTCTGCTCAGTGCTATTATAAATTGACACTGATATCTGAATTCTGAATAGTAATAACGTACTATTTCAATAATTTAATTTTTGCAAATAATTGAAGCAAATTGAATTGAGCTTTTTTTTTTAAATAATGGACACAGATCAATAACATATAGGATAATGGAACACAGACGATAAAATACAATGTGGATGGTGTTTACTCTATGGTTTAGATCCAAACCACAGAGTACATTCTCTACTCGTGTGGTAGGTACCAAAGAATATATTATAATCACTACGAGGTGAGGGCGGGAAACTTCGTACTTGGCGGACGTGAATTTTTCGTGCTTTGATTTTATTAATTTGTAATTTCAATTTGGAAAAGGATTGGTGTTGTTTTATAGTGTTAATATAGTAGTTTTAGTGACATTTTCATAGTAGTTAGCTGTATATATAGGTAAGTTTTTAAATTTAGTATAGTTTTCATTTCAAACTTATGGAAACTAGGCCTCCCGATCCCGGGGGGTCTGATCCCCTAGGATCGTTGAATATTACATCTAAAATGGACGTATTAATTGCGGCAGTTGAGTCGTCAATGGACACTGACGTTTCCGTTGTGTCCAATGCCGACCAACCGTTAAAAAGAAAAATATTTTCACGCATTTGTATGACCTGTAACAAAAGAAAAAGGAAAACAAAAGGTCGAGATGGAAGAGAAAGGTACAGGTGTGAATGCAAGTGTGAACCTGACAATAATAAAGTTCAGAATACCCCTTACCCAAATCCACAAACTGAATCCACAAATCCCACCGATAATAGTAATCAATCTTCATTGCCAAAGCGTGTGCCAATTGGTCGTGCTTATTATCAACAATCCGACAATGCCCCATATGTAATACATGTACAAAAAGAAATTGAAAAAACTGATAGCTCAACAACTCTACACCCAATAACTTTTGGTAGATTTTTAAAAAACAACAAATTTAGTGGTGTTGTGAACGGAAGCGTAAAACGTGTAGGTAGAAATCGCATTAGTATGGCGTTTTCTACCTACTTGGATGCCAACAATTTTTTAACAAACCCAATACTTGAACCCGCAAAATACAGGGCGTTTATACCCACATTTAATGTTACTCGCATGGGTGTGGTAAAAGGTGTCCCTAATGATTGGTCTGAAGAGGAAGTCTTACTCAATATGAGTGTTCCACTTGGTTGCGGACCAATCATTAAAATCAGGAGGATGAAAAGAAAAATTGTAGTGAATGATGTAAACCAATTCATTAACACGGGGACGGTAATAGTTACTTTTGATGGGCAAATACTGCCTACCCGGGTATATATGTGCTACACTGCTTTACCTGTAGAGTTATATATTTACCCCACTGTGCAATGCTACCAGTGTTGCCGTTTTGGACACGTCAAAAATCAGTGCCGGTCAGTGCCAAAGTGTTATAAATGTAGCCAAGGGCATTCTGGCGACACTTGTCAGGTAGAGGAAGAGTATTACCGGTGTTGCCTATGCAAAGGTTCCCATCAAGCCATAAATAAAAAATGCTTAGAGCATAACAGACAGAGAGCAATAAAAGAAACCATGAGCAAAAGTTGTATTTCGTATATGGAAGCAATTAAAATACATCCACCAGTTTCAAACATGTCATATGCCGAAGCTTTGGTTTCAACGCCTGTGCCATCCTCTTCATCACAGGATATACATGGTCCCCAAAAATCTAAACTTCCATCTAGTTCAAATTCAGTGCCGAATTCGTATAAAAAAACAGTCTTTATAAAGCCAAGATCACCCTCAAAGCATAGCAAAGGCTATGACCGCTCTGCCCACTCAGAAATAATAAGAGATCCTGTTTTACCTAAACAAAAGTTTAATTTTAATAATAATAGTTCTGAAAATAACATGAACATGGCAGACATTATTAAAATATTAATTCAATTATTATCACAATCAAATATAGTTACACCGTCCCACGTTGCCACAGTAATTGAAGCCTTATATCAAATCTCTAATAATAATGGATCACAGAGCCAGAGTGATTCAGTGGAATTGCCTGAGCCTCAACAGTAGAAAACAAGACTTAATATATCTTATTAATAAACATGATCCCTTTCTAATCTGTCTCCAAGAGACATGGTTAAGAGGGGAATTTTTGTTCAAAATGCCGGGGTATGTTTGTCTCCGAGAAGACAGACCTGATGGGTATGGCGGAGTGGCCATACTCATCAGAAATACTCTGACATTTACACCTATCACTCTACCTGTACATAGCGATAACTTATCTGTTATTGCAGTTATTGTAAATAGTATATGTTATGTATCTATATATTTCTCTCGTCCTAATAATGAAATATTTAATGAAATAAATGAAATTTTTAATTTTTTACCGAAACCATTTTTATGTTTAGGGGATTTTAACTCTCATCACGAATTATGGGGATGTTCCACATCAACCTTCTATGGAGAAAAGTTGTTAGATTTAATAAGCTCCCATAACTTGTGCATTCTTAATACTGGGTCTCCAACACGGTTGGCACGGACACCTAGTGCTCCAGATTTGTCCATTTGCACTCCTGATCTAGCTTCATCTCTCACCTGGTCAACCGCTGAATCTACTGGTGGTAGTGATCACTACCCTCTAATTATTACTTTCCCTTTTGAAAAACCTCTAAAACATGTAAGACAGCCACGTTTAAAACATAAACTGACAGATGCAAAATGGAGTTTGTATAGTGCAGCTGTTGAAAAGAAAATCAATAATTTACCTGAAATTAGTCATTTGAATATATTAGAATCCTCACAAGCTTTATCTGCAGCTTTAATTGAAGCTGCAGATGAAACTTTTCCAGTAAAAAGGGGTGAGTGCATGGAATTTATTCCATCTCCACCATGGTGGGATGTAGAGTGCACTAATGCTGTTAAAGAAAGGAAAGCAGCAGAAAAACAATTTTGTCAAAATATGACGGATGAAAATTTTGATAATTACTTAAAAATTGCCAATACCACTAAGGAGCTACTTAGGGTAAAGAAATATGAAGGATGGCACAGGTTTTGTAAATCCTTGAATCCTACTGTTTCACCTTCAATTGTTTGGCAAAATATAAGAAGGTTTAGATCTGCATTTAAAGATTCACAACAGAATAAAATATCTCCAGCTCTAGCAGAGCAAATCATGGATCGTTTGGGTCCTCCTTATGTACCTGAATGTCCCATGGCCTTAACGCCCCTAATAGTATCTAATGATAATTATAATAATGTAGATTTGAATTCGCCATTTACACTTAACGAATTGAAAGGCGTACTGTCATCGACTAAGGATTCAGCACCAGGGGAAGACGGGATTCCTTATTCCTTCTTATCGAATCTTGACGACAATATCCTCAGGTACTACCTTTCTTTGATCAACAACGTTATGATGGCGGGTATCGTTCCTGAATCCTGGAGGTCCCAAACTTTGATCTTATTACAGAAGCCGAATAAATCGAGTTCAGATCCAACATCGTATAGGCCAATAGCATTATCGTCGGTATTAGCTAAAACTAAAACTCATTAAAATCAGGCTGGAATGGTTTTTAGAACATAATACATTATTATCAAGAAACCAGTTTGGTTTTAGGAAAGGTAAATGTACCCTTGACAGCTTGAGCGTTCTTACCACAGACATAAGACTAAGTTTTTCTAAAAATGAGTCTTTGGTTGCTGCCTTCCTAGACATAAATGCCGCCTATGATAATGTAAATATCTCGATTTTAAAAAATAAATTGCTAGCCCTGAATATTCCTAATTTATTAATTAATTTTATTGTAAATATGTTGTACGAAAGATATATAAATTATTCGTTAGATTCGTCTGAAAATGAAATTATATATAGAACTGTGTGGAAGGGTTTGCCACAAGGCTCTGTTTTGAGCCCTATATTATATAACATTTATACTTACGATTTGGACATTTCTGTTAGCAGATATGCAAATGTGCTTCAATATGCAGATGATTTGCTTTTATATGTTGCAGGGCCATCTTTGGATAATATTAGTGAATTGTTAACTTTAGCGTTAAATGCTTTAAAGTGTTGGTTATATAATAATGGGCTAGATTTGTCACCATCTAAAAGCTCTGTTGTAGTATTTTCTCGAAAGCGAAATCTCCCATCTCTTCATATTAATTACAATGGTATTCCGTTAGCAGTTAAAGATAAGACAAAATTTTTAGGCGTAATATTAGATTCTAAACTTACTGGAGTTCCTCATTTTGAATATGTTTCATTAAGGTGTGAGCGAAATTTGAATATTCTAAGGTGCCTTACAGGAGTATGGTGGGGTGCACACCCTTTTACAATGAGATTGTTATATAATGCTTTAATAAGAAGTGTTTTAGACTATGGAACATTCTTATTACACCCTGGTAATACAACTGCAGCTAAAAAGCTGGATATGATCCAGTCGAAGGCTTTGAGGTTAGTTACAGGTGCGATGAAATCTGCTCCGACAAATTGTCTTCAGGTGGAATGTTGTGATCCGCCCCTATATATGAGAAGACAATTCCTCTGTGATAAATACTTTTTTCGTACATTACAGCTAAGTTCCCATCCGTTATTTTCAAAAGTACGACAACTTGCATATCAGGTTGATACCTGCAATTACTGGACCCATAAAGACTCTCCACGTCTTGTAAAAAGTCTTAGAAAATATGAAAGTTTGGGAGCTCCCACCCATCGAAGTATTACTCTTCCTCTATACCAGCATAACTACAAAAGCCTTATTGCTGTCCCGCAAATTAAATTTGATATAGGATTAAAATTAAAAGATAACCTTAATCCAAAACAGGAATTTACTAACATCGTCAATAATAAATGGCCCGACAGGCACTATGTGTTCTCAGATGCTTCTAAGCATGAGGATAAGAGTTGTGTTGGGGTTGGGGTATATCATCCACAGTATAAAGGTATACAACAAATTAAACTTCCACCTGAAACTTCCGTTTACACCGGTGAATGTTATGGTTTACTTAAAGCTTTAGAATATGTTTTAATTTTAAAGATACCGAAAACCATAATATTTTCTGATTCTCGCAGTGCTTTAGAAGCTATTAATAGATTTCCATTCAAATCCCATAAACAGTCTCCAATTGTTTTTGGGATTAGAGATCTTTTATATAAATGTTCACAGAGAAATTGCGATGTTGTCCTAGCTTGGGTACCAAGCCATGTGGGCATTCTCGGAAATGAAAGAGCTGATCAATTGGCAAATGAGGCTATACGCATTGGAGATACTGTCCCATACACCAATTATTGTTCTGACCTGATAAATTTATCCAAAGTATATTTGTATGAAACCTGGGATGGGGTATGGAATAACGATAGTTCAGTAGGTAAACATTATAGAAAAATTCAGACGTCCATTCCGAGAAAACCATGGTTCAGTCGATTAGTTTTCTCCAAAACTGTCACCTCTGTTCTGTGTAGAATACGTTTGGGTCATGTTTGTACACCAGCCCATTTGTACAAGATGAAAATTGTTCCCGATCCTTACTGTTCCTGTGGGGAGTATGGGGACTTGAACCATATTTTCTTTGCATGCACTTTGTATGATCGGTCTGCCTTTCTTGCTCATCTCGAATCATTGCATATACCATTTCCTACATCTATAGTTTGTTTATTATATACTAATTCTTCAAATATTTATAAAGTTCTAGCTTTGTTCCTAGAAAAAAATGATATCAAGTTATAGTATATATGTGGGTATATTATTATTAGATTAGTGAAAACCTTATCCTTTTCCTTTCAAATTCCAAATCCCGATTTTTCAATTTTATCCATAGTTTCCCTAACTTTAAACTTTAATAAATAACAAACCTGACATTGGCTAATCTGTGTAAAGCCAGAAGAAGAACAAAAAAAAAAAAAAAACTACGAGGTCACTACCTACTAAAGATTATATAATCACTACGTTTGTATATTAACATTTAACATTGGATTTGGTATACCAAACGACAGCGGTTATTTTTTGTACTGATTCGAAGCACCCCATCCAGTTTAATCCATACTTAGGAATTAGGATATATTATATAAATGTATTAAAATGTAAAAAGAAAATTCAATTTTTAGCATTTAATATTCATACAAATCAATACTTATAATAAAACTGTAACAGGTCAAATTCTGTACATTGAAGATATTTTGAAAATTTTTTTTCGAGGGCACTCTATAATCGATACTGAACCAAAACTGTAATTTTTTTCATTTTTGTCTGTCTGTCTGTCTGTATCACGGCCGCGCATCACGCTGAAACTACTGAATGGATTCCAATGAAACTTGGTACGATTTGAGGCCATACTATGAGGAAGAATATAGGATACTTTTTATCCCGAAATTCAGCATGGTTCCCGTAGGAGAGGGGACGAAAGTTAAAATGTATACTGAGTTGTAATTCATTAACACGTAGTCCGATTTCATTCATTCTTTTTTTGTTAGAAAGGGGATATTTTAAAGATTGTTCCGTAAATATTTCAAGGTCATCGGTTTTTAACCGACTGTCAAAAAGGAGGTGGTTCTTTTTTCTACATCGATTTTTTCGAGGTTTCTGGACCGATTTGCAAATTTTTTTTTTTAAATCAACAAAAAATGTTTACGTCGTGGTCACATAAAAAATTCTGGATTCAGCTTCTTAATCCTGATGCTGCAGGGTTACTGCCCGCCTGGGTTATCAAGATTCAGGAAGTGTTCATAGTGAATTCATATTGTAGGTACCAAGCAACGACTTTATTCTCAGACTTCAAGTCTCAACTCCTCAACCCTGATGATGTAGGGTACAGCACTCCTAAACTATAATGTTTCAGGAACTGCGGATAATGCAAAATTATTGCGACTGTTAGGCGGAACGAAGTTCGCCGGGTCAGCTAGTAGTAAATAAATTTACAAGTTATAAATATTATATAAGGGATCTAGGTTTTACATTTTTCTTGTGCAGACAAGATAATATTAAACTAACATTTAGAAAATAAGAAGTATAGTATGCAACAGGTTGAAATGGCAATCAGGGAGGACACCCGCACAGACCCCACGCTAACCAGATGCGACCGTCACGTGTGCAGGGCGTCCCCCGATTGCCATCTCAACCTGTCCCAGACTATAGGTATGCAACTTTTTTGTCAAATAACATCACTAACTTAGCAACAGATTTTACAGATAGATTCATTATTAATATTATGGCAGTAAATGGATAAATAGTAGTTTAATAGTTATCAGTCTTTTATGCCTTAAACTAGTTTTGTATGTATGGTTTTACTCATAAGAAACAATTGAAACAATGTAGAGAAAACATCATTTTCTATAAGTTTTACAGCTACATATTTTTTATACTTATAACTTCCAACTGAATTTATTTGTAATGGTATTCTTTGATACAATATGCAGACTAGAAACCTTTTACATTAAGTATAAACTATAATAATCTATGTGCTGCTTTAAACATTTTTACAATTAGGATTACTAATACCTAATCCTCTAATGAATGAAAAGGTAAACAGAAGATAAGGTAATGGTAGTTTTTTATAAGTACAATGGAACTGTAATTCTTTAAAATTGCCATATACACAAAACAATAGATATTTACACCAATAAGCAAATAATAATTAGAATTTTTTATATTAAGCTTACTAGAAAAGGCTTATAAAAGTAAAATGGTGACTGACTGGCTGACTGATCTATCAACACACAGTTCAAACTACTAGGCAGATCAGGCTGGGCATGCTGATAACTATTATGACGTAGGCATCCGCTAAGAAAGGCTTTTTGAAAATTCAACCCCTAAGGAGGAGAAATAGGAGTTTGAAATGTGTGAAGTCCACACGGACGAAGTCATGAACATAAGCTAGTAATGATTATAATTATATTTACATAAGAACAGCTAGCCTAGTAAACAAGGAACATCTCATTCTCAACGATGTTAATAGATTCGAGTGAATGTTTAAGAACTAACACTTTATGGGTCTACTTCAGGTATTATATTGTTTCAGTACTATGAAATCTATCTACAGAGCCTAGAGGTTCAAACTTAATACTAAGGAGCTAACTCCATTATGTAAGGTTTTGAGACATTAATATTTGAAACTATTGTATATGATACAATAATTGAAAATCCTTGTATCAAACATTGTATGTACCTACTACCTACTATTTACCTTATATCATGTTAAACCATGAAAACAGCCTTAAATCAATATCTAATTCTACTGTTCAATAAGTGTTGCGTGTGAGATTTATGCTCACGACAAACTTTATCAGCTGCCAATGTAATCCTGGCAAGAATATATTGATAATTATTTACAACAATTTACAACAAACAACCTAATTTCGTCGTTTACTTTTGACAGACATTAGTGCACCTAGTCACATAAAATCTGTAATGTTTTGGTGAACTTTGAC
Source organism: Maniola hyperantus (assembly GCF_902806685.2). Lineage (NCBI taxonomy): Eukaryota > Metazoa > Arthropoda > Insecta > Lepidoptera > Nymphalidae > Maniola > Maniola hyperantus. Next base: position 937,100 of record NC_048545.1, on the reverse strand, counting down.
TTAGAAGTTTACTTCCTTCGTGTATCCACTCGTCTGACCCATCGCAGCAGTCGCAAATACCGTCATTGACTTTACCAGATGGCACAACAAATAGTTCTTGCTTCTTTTGGTTCTGAGTTTGGCAATAAAAAACTCCAGTAGGGCAAGCATTAGTACTCGGTTCATCTGTCCCGTCTTCACAATCACAATAATCATCATTCATTTGCTCGTAAGGGATACGTTGGTCCGATTTTCTACATTTGAATTCGTTATTCGAATCCGGCCTGTAATCGTTAATTTTTGTATAGAAAACGCCTCGTATCACACCATTTTCGTTAATGTATTTATCTTCTTCTGATCGTAAGTGCAGGACTTCTCTGATGGTATCGTGATCTAGCACCGGAACCACTCGGTTGCTCTCATTTACTTCTGATGTGATGGTTAGAAAGAAATACAGCTGGTAGAGGATGTAACACGAAGCCATGCAAGTTGAGATAATGATAACATTTTTCTTCTTTTTAAGTCCCATTGTAATGAACACTGTTTAAAAATGATTTACGCTGGTTTTTATACGTTTTTTCAACAGAAATTAATTTATAAGTATTCTGTTTCTCCAAAATGTAAATTTTATTTTGTAAATATTAGCCATAGACTAAAGAGTATAGACTATCATAGACTATATACTCTATGATCTTATAGAAAGCTGAGAATCTATACAAGCTCTATACAGACCAAAGAATTTGCAAGTACCTACTACCTACTATACAGACCTTGATACAGACAGTTTTTCCTCTTATGATGCTCTTATGATTTACTTCTTGGTCTAAGTGCCCCGTAAACTGTCAAATGAGTCAAACATGTTTGTTAAATTATTTGAACGTCTGCGGTCGTGTTAAATGCGTTAGTCAAATGAGTCTAACAAACTACGTGTTTGGCAAATTTGCTTGAGAAACATGCTTGAAGATGCGACAAGATTCTCTTGGCACTTGAATGACATTGACAGGGAGGCGCTGTTGGAGAACAAATAAATAAGCCTTTATTCAGACATGTTTTATTTTTACAATAATATTGTTAATCGCTAATAATAGGTACAAGATTACAAAATATTAAACTACACGATTTAATATAACTATTATTTCTAAAGTAGGTAACTTATTTCTAACACTTAGGTATAATAATATATTATATTTCTTATTTATATTGGAGAACAAAGGCTTAGAATATGCAAACAAGAACAAAGGGGACACTTGACGGCAACATTAGTTCCAATTTTCGCCACGCGCCAAGATAGCCCTACGCACTGTACGCTTTGTCAAACAAACTACATGTTTGTCAAGCAAACTACGTGCTTGGCAAACACTGACAAACATGTTTGACCGTTTACGGGGCACTTTAGGCTCAAAAGGGTTAGAACCAAGAGCCGTAAAACTAGTTAAAAAAATCTTTGGTCAACCAAAGATTGATTGTTTTTGTTTTGACTTTGATAATTTGGGAATGGGATTATTGGGACCACTCACTGGGACTTTTTTGGAAATTTGATTTGGCTTTGGTGATTTTTAAAAAATTGTTATCTGTTCATCATAGTTACCCTTAGATGAATGATTACCCTATAAATCACAAAGCACCAGCACCAGCAAAGAGGATAATATTCTAACCACTAGGTAAGTACGTACGGCAGATTGGATTGAGATTAATAAATTGAGACTGGGTTGGGTTCCGAAGTGAGTAGATTTTTTGTTTTCATGATGTGCGATTTCTTAAATACGTCTTAATTTAACTGTATATGGTATTTCGAATTTCCAGTGTGAATGCTCAATGAAACATTGGCACGATGAATTACTTAAACGTGGACTCCACGAAAAGTGTGGATGGTAAAGATGAAACAAGCAATGAAGACCTCGAAGTAAGTTTGATTTTAAACTAGATGATGCCCGAGACTTTTCCCGCGTGTATAAGTTTTGGAAACTTAGATTTCCTGAGATACAATGTAGTCTACTATGTAGCTTACATTCTGGATGATGATGCCCGAGACTTTTCCCGCGTGGGTTTAAGTATTGGAAACTTAGATTTTCTGAGATAGAATGTAGTCTACTATGTAGCTTACATTCTGGAGACGGCTCCAGAATGTAAGCTATATTTAAACTCAAACTCAAATTATTTATTCAGAATAGGTAAAATTTTACACTTATTGATGGTCAGAATAGTTAATTTGTAAGATGGTATAGTGGTAACAATTAATTCGTACTTAAAACTAACGCTACAAGGGTTCCAAACGCGCCCAGGTCTTAGAAGAGCCCACATCAAATCAATCAACAAATCAGCTGGCTATTCTTTTTATTATCACCACTTTACAAAATCTTTTAAACTTATTAGAACTAACACAAATCTGTTAAGCAACTCATTCCCAAGCTTTCTTATCATTTTAATAATCTTTTACGTTGTAATAGGATTTTTAAATAAGTTTATGTTTTATGAATACTTTGAACTTGTTGAGAGACATCTCCAATATTATGTCTTCTGGAAGCTTATTGTAAAAACTTTTTAGAATCCCATTAGAACTCTGATTATCCAGGATAAAATTAGCCTATGTCCGTCCCCGGGATATAAGCTGGCTGGATACCCAATTTCATCAAAATTGGTTCCACTGTTGAGCCTTGAAAAGCTATAGACAGACAGACACACTTTCGCATTTATAATATTAGTATGGATTTAAGGGTGAACTGTACTTTAGATATGACAGTAGACACAAAAAGCAAATATAACGAGTGAGTTCTCAAAATTTATGTATTACATGTATTTATTAAGCTGTGATAATAGCGTAGTGGTTAAGACGTCCGCCTTCTAATCCGAGGTTGGGGGCTCAATCCCGGGCATGCACCTCTAACTTTTCGGAGTTATGTGCTTTTTAAGTATCACTTGCTTTAACGGTGAAGGAAAACATTGTGAGGAAACCTGCATGCCTGAGAGTTCTCTATAATGTTCTCAAAGGTGTGGGAGGACCACCAATCTGCACATGGCCAGCGTGGTAGACCTGATGATGATGATGATGAATTATTTAAGGTGGATAATTCGAAGAGTGTGCTGCTCAAGATAGCGACACTGTATGCGGAACAGTTGATGAGTGACTTGGTGCTGGAGGTGGCAGGCGTGGGATACCCGGCCCACAGGCTCATACTTTGTGCAAGTAGTGAGGTGTTTCAGGTAATAGATTTCTTACTTTATTTTATGTAGGAAGCGTCTAGAATCTAGACGACAAACTCGTGTTGACGTCCTCCCCTGGTGCAGTGGTAAGCACTGTGGTCTTATTAATGGGAGGTCCGATTCCTGGCAGGGGTTTGGAATTTTATAATTTCTAAATTTCTTGTTTGGTTTGGTGGGAGGCTTCGGCTGTGGCTAGTTACCCGAGCCGTGCCGCCGGTACGATGCCGTGTAGAAACCAAAGGGGTATGGGTTTAATTAAAACTGCCATACATCCAGGTTAGCCTGCTTCCATCTTAGACTGCATCATCACTTACCACCAGATGAAATTGCAGGCAATTGGTATTGTAGCTTCATATCATGTCCCCTAAATCTAGGATTGTATGGAATTGATTGTATAGAACCATTGACGGGTTTTTTCTTTGCTGCAGGTAATGTTGATGAATCGCGAATGGAGCGAGTGGCGCGAGAGCCGCATCGTGCTGCAGGAGACCCCCACAGCCGCGTCGGTGTTCCCACATTTCCTCAAGTACTTCTACACTGGACAGATCAAGATCTCACACCAGACTGTGCTGCCCGTGCTTTCTCTGGCCGACAAATACAATGTTAAAGTAAGCTTTAAACCCGTCGTCGGATTGTGACGTCACATACCAGTATTTCATAGAAGATCGCATACAAAGCGCGCTTTTTGACGCTTGATTAAAAGTTACTCAAACTCAATATATTTATTCAGAATAGGTAAAATTTTACGCTTACCGATGGTCAAAATTGTTAATTTGTAAGATGATAATATAAATAAATAAATAAAATAGCCTTTATTCACTGATACACTAGTTATACATCTTATATTACTAACTAACCGTATTACTAATTTCCTATTATTTAATTATCCTATCCTACATAATTTATTCTAAAAAAATTAGTAACACCAGCAATTTACAGTTCCTTTGGACATAGGCCTCCTCTAGACCTCTCCATTTTTTCCTATCTAACGCTATGGTAATATAGTGGTGATTATTAATACGTAGGTACTTAAAATTAAAGCTACGAGGGTTCCAAACGCGCCCCGGTCTGATAAGAGCCCACAACAAACTCAGCCGAGTATTCTTTTTATCATCACCACTTTACAAAATGACTTAAAATTATTAGAATTACTGTAGGGCGATTTTGTAAAACCTGCATCAATCATTATTACAATCTCAACTGTTGTGATTGGCTGAATTTGTGCGATTCTTGTTGCAACAATGCATTGTAGCCAATAGTGAGCGAGCGTCAACCAATCAGAGGTGATTGCAATCGTGACATTATAGCTGTCATTCTACCGCAATCGAGGCCTTGATTTGACTAGTTGTCAACTACTGGATTTGTTTGTTTTGTCACCAGGATCTGGTCACTCTATGCCTGGGTTACATGTCGCAGCACATTCCTCAGGCGGCGAGGCGAGGCCACCTCATCGCCTGGATGCAGTACACCATGGCATGTGGACACGATGATGTAGCCAAGGTAACTTTTCTTGTACAGAAATCGACCAGTAGGGCGATTGTCTAAAACCTGCATCAATCATTATTACAATCTCAATTGTTCTGATTGGCTGAATTTGTGCGATTCTTGTTGCAACAATGCATTGTAGCCAATAGTGAGCGAGCATTATCCACAATCAGAGATGATTGCGATCGTGACATTGTAGCTGTCAAACAACCGCGGTAGGGCCGCTGTTCATCATCATCATCATCATCATTAACCGATAGACGTCCACTGCTGGACATAGGTCTTTTGTAGGTACTTCCACACGCCACGGTCTTGCGCCGCCTGAATCCAGCGGCTCCCTGCGACTCGTCTGATGTTGTATGTCCACCTAGTGGGGGGTCTTCCAATGCTGCGTCTTCTGGTGCGAGGTCGCCATTCCAACACCTTAAGACCCCAACTTCTATCGGTTTTAGGAACTATGTGCCCTGCCCATTGCCACTTCAGCTTCGCAACCTGTTGACCTATGTCCAGAGCAGTTGGGTAGGTCCAATTTCGAGAAAGAGATCAGCCGCCGATTCCAACTCGGTTGGGCAGCGTTCAGGAAGCTTCGAGATGTCTTGTCCAAAATTCCTCAGTGCTTGAAGACCAAAGTCTTCGAACAGTGCGTGTTGCCAGTGATGACATATGGATCCGAGACATGGTCTCTATAGGCCTCATAAGAAAGCTCAGAATCGACTAGTTACAATTTTATTATTACACAAGACAAGTTTAATGGGATTCCCATTGGCAATATTTCTGGAACCATCCGCCTTTTGTCAAATTATTTTCTAATTTTATTCCCTTCATCATCATCGTCAACCGATGTTGCGGCTGAAGTTGTAGGACCTGTGAAAAAGTATGGTCCCGTTTGGCACTCTTTCAATACCTACTCTAGGTGCCCTAACAAAATGTTATGTGATCAGGCGTGCCAGAACTACGTGAAATGGAACCTCGAGTGTATCCACGACAGCGAGCTGGCGGAGCTGGAGGACGACACGCTTCTGCTGCTGCTGCAGCACAGCGACCTCGTGCTGCACAACGAGATGACGCTATACCAGTGCGTACGCTAACGTCAATACACACACACACACTCCCTTACTCACTCACTCACTCATTTACTCACTCACTCACTCACTCACTCACTCATTCATTTGCACCCTTACTCATATTACCACATAGAATGTATGTTCTACACGGTTATGATATTGAAATGTTTTTCTAGTTTCGTGGTCCGCTGGCTCAGCAAGCAACGCAAGAGGCTAAACACGAATGAACTAAGCGAAAACGAACTCAAGGTGCACTGGGACTCGCTTGTAACTACCGTCTTTTCTCATGTCAGGTATGTGTAATTATTGTTTTTAGGGTTCCGTAAAAAATTTATGGTGCGACGAAGTCTGCTTTGGCCGCTTTTTAGAGGTACGTAATAGGAAAACGGAAACCTTATATTATAGGATCACTTATTGTCTGTCTGTCTGTCAGTCTGTCAAGAAACGTACAGGGTACTTCTCGTTGACCTAGAATCATGAAATTTGGTAGGTAGGTAGGTCTTATAGCAGACATTACGGAAAAATCTGAAAACTGTGAATTTGTGGTTACATGAAAAAAAAAATTAAATTGTGGTTAATCAACTAAAAATTAGTACATATTTTCAATTTTCGAAGTAAGATAATATATCAAGTGGGGTATCATGAAAGGGCTTTACTTGTACATTCTAAAACAGATTTTATTTATTTTTATGCATAATAGTTTTTTGATCTCACATGCAAAATGTTGAAAAAATACGGAACCCTCGAAAAAAGCGGAGTCTGACTCGCACTTGGCCGGTTTTGTTTTTTTATAATGGATATCTTGCACGATAGTTTAAACGTTAAAATATTTTAAACCAGATGATGCCCGCGACTTCGTCCGCGTGGATTAAGGTTTTTAGGATTCCCGTTGGAACTCTTTGATATTCCGGGGATAAAAAGTAGCCTATGTAATTCCCCGGGATGCAAGCTATCTCTGTACCAAATTTGAAAGAAAGAAAGAAAACTAGTTTATTCATCAAGGTACAAACAAACTCTTCAAAAAATTTTCAAGAATTCTTTAAGAATTAGAGAGAGCCTCGATAGCTCAACGGTTAAAGGAGTGGACTGGAAACCGAACGGTCGCTGGTTCAAATCCTACCCATTGTACTATTGTCGTACCAACTCCTAGCACAAGCTTAACGCTTAATTGGACGGGAAAGGGAATATTAGTCAGCAATTAACTTGGCTAATATTCTTTATAAAAATAAAAAAACAAAAGCGGTTAAACTCTTGGGCTGTGAAAGGCTAGCAGACAAACAGACAGACGGATAGACAGACACACTTTTGCATTTATAATATAAGTATGGATAAATTGCAGATTTCCTATGATGTGTCCCAATCAACTGGCGAAGTTGTTGCTATGTCCATTGACGCAGGAACACAAAGAGTTCTTCATGGAAAGGATGGCAGTAGCCATGAGCTATCAGTCAGGTATGTTTCTGATATAAATTGATACATATGATGATATTTTGATATTGATATTTTAATAATTTGTGCTATATGGATCTTTGATCTCAATTCATCACGAAATAGAGTCACAATTAAAATTTCTTTAAAAGAAAAAAATCCGAAAGCTACTCCAGCGTGATCAATTCTAATTCTAGATTTTTAGTTTTAATCTGAATAGTTAATTCATTTTACTGTAGTGTTTTTTATTATACATTCAATTTCTTTGCGTGCTCTATTGCCGCCATAATGGATAGTGTTCCGAAGAGTTGTTTGATCTCATTCCACCCTCCTTTTTCTACAACCGCACCGCACGCCACCACAATCAATTCCACCCTCACCACCTGGGTTTCTGGAGCACTTCGACTACCTGTTGTGCCAGATCCTTTTTTCCACGCACTTGCAAACTGTGGAATCAACTCCCTTTCGACGGTGTTCCCTTTAGATTACAACATGGGGTTATTCAAGGGGCGGGCGGACCAACAAATTCCTAAAAGGCCGGCAACGCATCGGCGGTTCCTCTGGTGCTGCAAATGTTCATGGGCGGCGGTAATCACTTAACATCATGTGACCCGCCTGCTCGTTTGCTCGCTACTCCTATTAAAAAAAGTTTATTTTTAAAACACTATAAATTGTCGAATGTAATTAAATGCCTCTGACTTATTGTATACTTCCATCTTTCTTGTACGATTTTTCTTGCAAATAAAGGATTATTTATTTATTTGATTTGTTGCTCTGGTCACTGCCACTTTTCCTTTGTTGCCATCTCTTTTTTAATACACTACAGTGAATAAATCTATCCTTCTCACTTTTTGGCTTGGCTCTGGCTTTGACAGGTCAATACGAAAGGATAAAAGAGATCCAGCAAACCGAAGCGGGTCGGATGCTCTTCACCCCCCGGCTTTACACCGAAGACACGTGGGGCACGCTGCTCGCGGTGGACAATTTCCACTCCCTGCCATGCTACCACACCAGGACCTTCATCTTCTCCACCAAACCCTCGATCGCTGACGTGGCCACGGACAAACTGACCGAGTGGACTGTGGACTTGTATCCCAAAGGGGTTTGGTTCAAGAAAAGCATGCTGATTGTATGGGCTGGGACCTATGATGTAAGTTTTAGGGTGAGATCTATAGAGCGCACTCTGACTTTGCTTAGACTTAAGACAGAATTAAAACGAGACACAGCTATATCTATCACATAAATCTGTCTCGTTTTAACTCAATCTTAAGTCTGAGCAAAGTCAAAGTGCGCTCTATAGATCTCAGCCTTAGTATAACACACTCACACATTTTACATCAAACATTTTTTTTATCGCATGACAGGATTGCGCTTGACGACAATCGTGCTTTAAAGAAAACATGATATAAGGTCTAAGTTAGAGCGCGCTTGCCTAGACTTGCTTCTCAGACCTGGGCGCGTTTGAAACCCTCGTAGCTTTAGTTTAGCCGAGTTTCTTGCTGGTTCTTCTCGGTAGGAAAGGCATTCCGAACCAGTGGTAGATGCATCCGACTATTCGTAAGTACTTGTAAAAGTTTATACGAATAAAAAAGATTTTTATTTTTATTTTTTTATTTATTTATTTTTAAGTTTGCGTAATAATTATCACCACTATATCTTACAAATTCAACATCTGACTATCAAAAAGAGTAATTTATTACCTATTTTGAATAAATCATTTGACTTTGACTTGACTTTAGAAGAAGCCTATTCACTCTTGCCTTGAAGGTACCTAAGATAAGATATGTGGTGTACGGTGCTCGCGATTGACAATTTCTACTCCCTACCGTGCTCCCACACTAGGACCTTCATCTTCTCCACCAAACCCTCGGTCGCTGACGTGGCCACGAACGTACTACGAAAACGCATCCAAAGTGCAGTCGGCCTATGTAACGAGACGCGAAAGTTGACTTACGAGGAGCTGGTCTTAGATTTCCCGGGTCATGTGATCAAGTGAGCCCTGCCTGAACTTAGTTCGGGCGAACCATTAGTAAATAAGTTTACTACCTCAGTCAGCCCTGTCAGTCAGTCAGTCAGTCAGTCAGTTTTTCCTTTTAAATAAATATTAAACATATCAGGTCCCGGAGGTGGTCCTGCGCACGGTGCGGATATCCATCACGTGCCAGAACTGCCCGGAGCAGGTTGAAGAGGACCGCGACTACAACGAGTACTATGAGCCGGACGTCCGGGTCAAGGTAAACAATACACAATATGTCCGGTCCCGGAAGTGATCCTGCGCACGGTGCGGGATATCCATCTTCTCCGCTGTCCGTCCGTCCTTCTATCAGCGGGATGTATCTCGTGAACCGTAATAGGTAGAGAGTTGAAATGTTCACATAATTCACAGAACAAATAGTAAAAATTACAAAATAGCCGCCATGAAAAAATCTTGACCGATTTTGTTTTGTTGTTTTGGCTGAATAAACTGTGGCGGTTGCCACAGTAGAAACTAGATGGCGCTATTCAATCGATAACATTTCGTGACGTAGTCCCGAACAAATGTACCGCCGACAGCACTCGCACTAACGGAGCTTTCTGCAATCTGGACTATATATAGAAGTTTCAAGACACAATCGTCGGCCCAGCTGGCGCTACTGAGCACAACCAACCGCTCGGTGGGCGATCTCCCTTTGGTACGGTCGAGCCCGCACATCGCTCCCGTACAAAACGATATTTATTTATTTATATTTAGCTTAGTTCTGGCCTCCTAAAGCAAGGTTGTTGTCCCCAGATAGGCATCCTGCTGTGGGGCGTGCAGGACGGGGTGGACCACGTCACCTCCGTCGTGGAGCGAGTGCATCGCTTCTCCGCGCAGAACAGGTGATGCCTCTACCGCTTCTACTTACTACTGCTACTACCGCTACTACCGCTACTACCCGCTACTACCGCTACTACCACTACTACCCGCTACTACCCGCTACTACCGCTACTACCCGCTACTACCGCTACTACCACTACTACCCGCTACTACCCGCTACTACCGCTACTACCCGCTACTACCGCTACTACCACTACTACCCGCTACTACCGCTACTACCACTACTACCCGCTACTACCACTACTACCCGCTACTACCCGCTACTACCCGCTACTACCGCTACTACCACTACTACCCGCTACTACCGCTACTACCACTACTACCCGCTACTACCACTACTACCCGCTACTACCCGCTACTACCGCTACTACCACTACTACCCGCTACTACCACTACTACCCGCTACTACCGCTACTACCCGCTACTACCGCTACTACCACTACTACCCGCTACTACCGCTACTACCACTACTACCCGCTACTACCGCTACTACCACTACTACCCGCTACTACCGCTACTACCCGCTACTACCGCTACTACCGCTACTACCACTACTACCCGCTACTACCGCTACTACCACTACTACCCGCTACTACCGCTACTACCCGCTACTACCGCTACTACCACTACTACCCGCTACTACCGCTACTACCACTACTACCCGCTACTACCGCTACTACCACTACTACCACTACTACCCGCTACTACCGCTACTACCACTACTACCCGCTACTACCGCTACTACCACTACTACCCGCTACTACCGCTACTACCACTACTACCCGCTACTACCACTACTACCCGCTACTACCGCTACTACCACTACTACCCGCTACTACCGCTACTACCACTACTATCGCTACTACCACTTGGCCCTGTTCAGGAATAGGGATGGTGACTACTAGTCAAATCAGCAACTTTTTATCAAACGTCAAAACGCTCGCTTAGTGAGGGAAAAGTACGATTTTAGTCCTTATTTTAAAGGTGAACCGTATTTTTGACATGACAGTTGACACAAAGTTAAAATGCCGCGTGAGAAATCATTTTGTACGGGCTCTGCTTCATAACCTCATGTTTTTAGGGATTGGGGTGCCTCTCCTAAGGACGAGAGGAAGGAAATACCAACTTCCCTTAATATCACATTTATTGACATGACGTGTTCCCAATAAGTGAACTGAGTATGGACTGAGGTACAAAATATGAAACATATTCCTAGGTACGGCGACAATCCGCCGAGTCAGGTGCAAACGTTGTGTTTCATGTGCATATGTGTCCCAACATGTTTGTTGTCACGTGGAAGTGTATAATCTCCCGTTATGGCTCGTAGCTTAATATATATTATCTAAAGAATATGAAACTACTGATTTACTAGTTAGGACGTACTTTAATAGACCAGAGTTAGTTATAATAATTTATAATGATGACAAGATGATTTTCTACCAAAGACTATTGACACAGACATATTTCATCAAGATTGACACAGACTATATTATATACTCATAACAGGAAGAAGCGCCGGAATAACCAGCTCTTAGTTTTAAGATGTGATGTGTGGCACATTTTGTAAATAAACGTCTTTTCTTTCTTTCTATAACGCCATAAACATTTAACGTAATTTGACATACTTTTTTTTGTTAAATCTATAATTTAAAATGGTTAGCTAACTTAAAACTAACATTGGCCCCGATTCTCTCCCGAGAGAGAGTCTCTCTCTAAACTAAATTTAGAGTATCTGCATCCTTTTCTTTTTACTAATGCTAAAAAAGGAACGGAACATGACTTTCACATTTAAAGACTCTAAATTTTAGTGCACAATACAAATTTAAACAGTAGGTTCGCGAGTGCGTGCTAAAATCACGGGTTTTACCATCTAAAAATTAAATTTAGAAATGTCAAACTGCTTCTGTCCTTTTCGTATTACAATGGTAAGAAGAGGGTGCGAATACTCTAAAATTAGGTTGTGCTTAGAATCGGATGCCAGTGAATGTGGATTTGACGAATTTTAGAAGACCCTCTATTTAATAATTACTGAGAAATAAATTATTTTTGACGTAGGCCTCATACCCATTGTTGATGGCGAAATAATAATAATTTAGATGCCGAGAATAGACTCCCATTAAAGTGAAATTGTAATATTTTATTATTATTAGTTATTTATTATTTTATTTCGACTTAACGAAAAGTGAACATTTTACACCACACTTTTGGACCAAAGCACAAGATAAAAACTGAGACTGGTGTTTGCAATTTGCAGCCCAAATAGACCGTAGTCTATGCTAGGGCTGACAAAGATCATTGACTTCACACGATTTATACATTTTTAGGTAGGTACCTACTTGTTAGGTGTTAGTTAACCTTTCATACAAAACATTTATTCAAAACATTCATACAAACCTATACATTATTTTAGAGTGCTGAACATAGACGGCGCGCTGGACTTCGACGAGCTGAACACGCCGCTGTACACGCCGGCCTCCGAGCTGTCCACGCCTGCCGCCGGCTCGCCCGGTGCCAAGGGGAGCGGGTAAGGACTATGAACATTACCCTACCATTCATATAGCAAGTGTACCATAGTCCGCCATTTTTCTTTCTTTTCCAAAATAGCCGCCATCGCCACGCACAAAATAATATGTATTAATCAATCTGACATCAATATAGTCCGTGCCAAACAAATATCGCAAGATGCGCCGCAATAGCATTTTTTAGGTGTCATGTCAGTGGGGCGTAACAACCGCGCTCATCTGGCTGGATTTGCATTAGTGTGAGTGCTACATCCGTACACAATGCACGTGCGCGACTCGATTGTACCACCCGGTCTAAGCTCAGGGACGACTTATTTGTTTGGCACTGACTATATAACTAAGTATTGTATGAGACAAAATGTTCCAAAGTGTCACGATCCATATGGACATAATACAGTGGCTGGTCAATTGACGTCATAAAAAAAATTTAGGTCTGGTATGTTGTGGGGTATGCCATGTACCTACGTATGTTCCGCGATTTTTAATAGTTTTGAAGTTATGTAGAATTTTTATGTATTTTTGTCGAATTTCGACATGACCATCTTAAAAATATTTCAAAAAAAAAAACCTTTTAACACCCCACAACATACCAGACCTAATTTTTTTTTATGACGTCAATTGACTGGCCACTGTATTATGTCCATATGGATCACAGTGTTGCCACTCTGTCTATAGATTGTGTGGTAAGGGGGCGTCCATAAATTACGTGAGGTGTTTTTTTGAATTTCCAGTCCCTCCCTCCCCCCCTGGTGAGATTTTATTCAACCCCCTCCCCCAATCTCACGTGAGATTTTTCAAAATGTGGGTTTCTTACGTAAACGCGTTGGATTGTTATTGTAAAAAGAAACAAAATTTGCTTCGTGCTTTTATTTGCGACTATTTAAGACTAGTAATCAATATGAAGTTATTTTCTTTCGATCGAATTAGTAAATGATCTTAATCGTATTACGATTACGCTTAAGATTAAATCTTAAGCGTGTACAATCTGGATTAAATGGACCAAAATAGTATAACTTTTTTTTGTTTCAATTAGAAAAAAAATTGCGTGATACGTAAGATTAGATGAGATTTGACTCGACCCCCTCCCCCCCTTAAATATCTCACGTAATTTGTGAACGCCCCCTAATATGATCGTCAAGTAAAATGATGTTATTGGCTTGCAGACGCTGTCCCAAGTGCTCGGATAGTTACGAAGCGCCGGAGACGAGACATCTGTTTGGACCCCTTCGTGACCAATTACGGGTAACTATAAATGAGCAACGACCCGTCTAGTAGCTGGTCAGAAAACCTCCCCGCAAGTACCAACAACAACTGTACAAATTTTCAACTCAATCGGACGAACGATGCGCGAACGCATAGGTTAAAACAGAGTGTTGTAGGGTTCCGTACCGGAAGGTTGCCAACGGGACCCTATTAATAACACTCCGCTGTCCGTCCGTCCGTCCGTCTCTCAGTGGGCTGTATCTCGTGAACCATAATAGGTAGAGACCTGAAATTTTCACACAATGTGTATTGCTATTTCCGCTATAACAGCAAACACTAAAAATTTCAAAATTTCATTAAAAAAAAAGTAAATTAATTTTTCATGAACATTTTTATTTTGATTTAACCACAAATTTATGGTTAAATCACAATAATTCTTATTCCTTCACTGCTGATGCTGTAAGTCCTACATGCTAAATTACATGATTCTAGGTCAACAGGAAGTACCCTATAGGTTTTCTTGACAGACACGACAGACAGTCGGACTGACAGACAACAAAATGATCCTATAAGGGCCCATTTTTCCGTTTGGGGTGTGGAACCCTAAAAAAACACTACAATCCTTTAATAGTTGACTAATAATAAACCTTATCTTTTCAGATACAAGTAGTGATAGTACCTCTAAACGACTTTTGCCACGTCTGCGCCCCCGACGCGCACGTGTGACCACTCACCCCGTACAGAACTCACTGACTGTGGAGTACTGACTAACTGACTGTGGAGAGGCGAAGATGCGTCCAAACTACTAACTCCGGTCATGCAACTGGACCTAAGGGTGAAATGTATATAGCGCACTTAGACTTATATCTCTACATAAATGTCTCATTTCAACTCTGTCTTAAATTAAGTGTGAGGTAAGTCAAAGTACACTCTATAGATCTCAGACTAAAGTTGATATCTATAGAGCGCACTTTGACTTTGCTCAGACTTAAGACACTGGTAAAACGAGACAGCGTTATATTGCTGACACACATCTGTCTCGTTCTAACTGAAACTTAAGTCTGAGCTATGTCAAAGTACGCTCTATAAATCTCAGCCTAAGAATTCTAAGGTTATCTTAGTAATAGTTATTGATTCTTGACTTCAAAGTGAAATTTTTTATTGTTTTGATTTTGAGGAGTTAAAACTGTTGTATTAAATGTTGTAAGTATATTGTTTCGTTTATATTAAAGTTAGGTTTGTTTGAAGGCACTTGTTTACTATTGTTTACCATACGAATAACAATATCTGAAGAAATGTACAGTGCGCGACAGAAAGTAACGTACTACCCGTGCGCGATAAGTTGAGACTCGCCTGGAATGCAACCCTCCGCCCGCTTGCCCTTTAACTTCCCCTTAAGCTCCCGTGTTGTAGACAACGCCACTTTTTTAACATCTTAGTCTCCGTACTTGCTTACGTCACGCAACGACGACGCGCTCCGATTTTTGTCTACAGTACAACCACGCGTCTGGCGTCACCGCCCCCCAGAGGGTCTAACATGCGCCCCGCGAGAAAATTTTGTCTACGCATTATCTCGTGTTTTTTCATACAAATAAGACTAGTAAATGCGTAGACAAAATTTTCTCGTGGTGCGTATGTTAGGCGTGCAGGTCTCAACTTATTGCGCACGAGTAGTACTGAAATAATATTTTATTGTACTGCACTGTAATATACAGTCCGGTCTCTAAATATGCAAAAGGCTTCAAATTAAAATGAGAACTGAACTCTGCATATTAGTTTAATAATACATTTTCTGGCGAAAATGGAAACGACTTTTTGGATATATTGATTGAAATCAGAATTTGAGCGACATTGTTTCTTGTTGAGTAATATTATTAAAAAAAAATATAATTGATTCATCTGTGCGTTTTATTCATCCATACCTATTACCTACTACTAATATTATAAAGCTGTGATAGCCTTCTAATCTGAGGTCGGGGGTTCGATCCCGGGTAGGTACGTACCTCCAACTTTTCGGAGTTATGTGCGTTTTAATTAATTAAATATCACTTGCTTTAACGGTGAAGGAAAACATCGTGAGGAAACCTGCGTGCCTGAGTTCTCCGTAATGTTCAAAAAGATGTGTGAAGTCTACCGATCCGCAAATGGCCAGCGTGGTTGACTATGGCCAAAACCCTTCTCACTCTTAGAGGAGACCCGTGCTCTGTAGTGAGCCGGCGATGGGTTGATCATGATAATAAATATTATAAAAGCGAATGTGTTTGTGTGCAAGCTTTTCACGGCCCATCCGTTTAACCGCTTTTGATGAAATGTGGTATACAGAGATGCTTGCATCCCGGGAACATGCATCATTGGCTACTTTGTGTCCCGTAAAATCAATTTCATGAATTCAGTGGACGAATTCGCGGGTATCTATTTTGTACAGAGATGGCTTGCATCGGACACAGACGTAGGGTACTTTTTGGAGTTCCGTACCACAAAAGGAACTTATCTGTCTGTCTGTCAAGAAAACTTTATAGGGTACTTGCAGTTTTTTTTTAATAGATAGGTACCGGACTAGTATTTTGTGCGACTGAGATAACGCTCTACGAAGCCGAAATTAGTCTTTGTCTAGTCTAGTCAAGAAATTGTGTCTTTCTAAAGGTCGACGTTCATCACTTTCGCGTACCGTACCTACTACAACAGAATTCTCTACGATTTCTTATATGCGGCCCGCTTAAAATATACCCTCGTATTACGAGACGATTCGCACAGCATAGTGTCGTCCAAGGGTTTCATATATTATGTACTAGCTGATGCCCGCGACTTCGTCCGCGTGGAATAAGGTTTTTAAGAATCCCGTGGGAACTCTTTGGTTTTCCGGGATAAAAAGTAGCCTATGTCACTCTCCAGGTCTTTATCTATACCCATGCAAAAAATCACGTCAATCCGTTGCGACGTGATTGAAGGACAAACCAACAAACAAACACTTTCGCATTTATAATAAGGGTACTGATGATGAATGAAACCAAACATATGTACCTATATATTTTTTATTATGCATAACATAATATTTAAAGTCTATTACAGTTTATTTTTTATAATTTCGTAGCTATAGCGACAGACCTTTATAATAATTGAAACTTTGTTTCTAAAATGCACCTTTTTATAACAAGCAAGTACCTTAACACATTAAGCAGTTAACTCTAAAGGAGCGTTCAAAATTCGGCGAAATTATTACATGGAAGTATTGTTGGCAAAAAAAATACACATTTTACTATTGTTCACAGTTGTTCAACAGAAGAAACTCTTGCTAGTAATTGTTTGTTGTACACAATCTGTGAATTAAATTCTGGTCCTTTTCTGCAGAGAACATTTTCGTGAAAGGGATGTCAATATATGGACCCATCATTTTAGTTCAGAGATTGTGTACAACACAATTCACCACATTAGTTATTGCTTGAGTGTCTAACGTCTCTTCAAAAAGAACTAAGAAGTGCTTAGGTAACTATGAAATACACAAACGCATTTGGACGTCCAAGTCAGAGTGACCTATCCGACTCGCTGCCGAATGTTTCACTTTCAAGACGGTCAAGTCAGAGTGACCTATCCGACTCGCTGCCGAATGTTTCACTTTCAAGACGGTCAAGTCAGAGTGACCTATCCGACTCGCCGCCGAATCTTTCACTTTCAAGACGGTCAAGTCAGAGTGAACTATCCCACTCGCCGCCGAATGTTACACTTTCAAGACGGTCAAGTCAGAGTGAACTATCCGACTCGCCGCCGAATGTTTCACTTTCAAAACGGTCAAGTCAGAGTGAACTATCCGACTCGCGCTCAGCTAGTTATAATCTAATCGCAATAAAGCGCAATTCAGCTTGCCCAGCACTGCTGCGGTCAAAGTTTAACAAACGCGAAATGTGTAGTAGAAATACAATAAAAAATAGTATACTTAACCTATTTACGAAAAGAGTAAAAACATAAGTACTCAATTGGAACATTAAAAATAACGGTTGGGATACACTCGAATTCTTAAGTACAGATAAAAACCACTATCTATATATACTATAACTATATTTCATCCTTAGGTTTCACTTCGGTGGTTCGTGAAGTGGTTACAGTGCGACAAGGTTCTTTTGGGGCGTGGCCAAAAACGGAACTAACTAGCACGGGTAGCACCGCCATCTTGTGAAGTGTAACGCTGTCCCTTATATGCGGTGTTGCTAAGTAAAAAATCTGAAATTCACTGTTTATGTTAAATATAAGAGCCATTCCATATGCAATAACATCACAATATATCCTGATAATATATACAGCATAAAATGTGTCTGCATCTTATGGCTATATTTAGCACTAGGTAAAACTAGTGTATCAGTGAATAAAGGCTATTTTATTTATTTTTATTTAAATAAACGTGATAAGTTGCAACGGTTTTTATTATTCTTTCTCGATTTGGAAACAGCTTTCCTAATTTCTCATTCAGTTAAAATTAGATAAAACTAACTCGATTTTGGACTGTCATTTTCAATATATTCCGTAAAAATGAGGAGATTTTATTTGCTGGCAGCCTTTGATCTACAACTACGCCCCCCTGTCAATGTCATTCAAGTGCCAAAAAAGCGTTGTCGTACTGTATATTACGGTTAAAAAGTTTAGTAGAAAAAAGCGAACATGCTTTTTGGTATCGCCATTCGCTAGTCTTTTTTTTAGTATATCCCGCAAATTGCTATTGCGCTGGAACCATGTCTCATTAACATCTAAATGACGTCATTTGACGTATATTTAAGTAAAAATATACCATCAGCTCGAAACTTCAGTCTAGTGCTGACGTGACTAAAATGGCGGCCGCGCTCATTAGCGATTTGCGGGATTTGTAAGTAGATCAAAATCGGTCGTTTGGTTATCTTCGTGTTTCAGAACATTTGTTTTTTTTTTACAAAACATTGTGACTGATTCCGTTGTACACAATCTCTAAACTAAATCGAAAGGTCTAATCTAGTGTTATCCTTTTCCGCAGGAAGTATTACGAAAAGGATAGCAATATAATATTTAGACCTGTCTAAATAGCTTGGCGCCACGGTTTTGCCGGTAGGGTGGTAACTAGCCACGGCCGAAGCCTCCCACCAGACAAAGTTATTTACTTAGTTTATTTAGTTCCGAAATATGAAGTTAACCAATCGGCATTAATTAATTAGATTGCTTTATATTGGCCAAAACGTTGAACTCTCAAGTTCATATTTAATTTTATCACAGCACGATGTCTTCGTCTTATTATCATTATCTTAAAACCCTGAACGATTGTAGACATTAAAAATTTCGTTATACAGGGTGTAACCAGAACGCTAGCAAAACTTAGCGTGATTGTTATACTACCTAAACACAATCCAATACCAATAACCATTTGCCTCATTTTGTAGTTTTAGTAATTTAGTATTTTTCAAACCCGCAATTTATAGCGTGTAAAACTCGGTTCAATGTCCTATCTAGGACACGGCATCCAAGTGGCCTACTTACGCAACGTTCGTTGACCTCTAGCGTCAGTCAGATGTTTCATTTGCATTGTATCAGTACTATCACCTGTGTTCGTTTTTGCCGGCGTTCTGGTTACATCCTGTATTTAAATCCAAAGTAAAAATATTTCAAATATTTCAACCAAATTTGTGTAAAACACTATTTAAATAGGATTGTATACAATAATATTTACGAAATACCTAAAGCTAGACCAATGAGATGCGATATACTTAGACTTTATTAAAAACTGAACTATAGGTTCTGCAGCAATGCATTTTTGAAAAATGTCTAGGTCTAGCCATATTTGCTGTGCCACATGTCATTCACAAGTACCTCTGCTTGAGCGAGAGGGACTATAGTAGCCACATGTTGCTTATCTGTACGTATACTGTCTGTGGTACCCTTAGATAAGGACTAAAATCGTACTTTAAACATGACAGTTGACATCAAAAAGAGTAATTAATTACCTATTTTGAATAAATCATTTGACTTTGACACATAGAGCAAATATGGCGAGACATCACTGAAACGTCTATTGAAACGACGTAACCTAGAGCGTTCTTAACCACGCGTTTTAGTTACGGAACTAGTTTTAACTAGTTAATACTAGTTACAACAAAGGTTTTCACTCATAACTGGTTTTTACTAAATAAAACAGGTTTAAAAAATGAAATGTAAGATATAAACTTGGCAGATATTTCATTGGCCTCGCTTTAGAATATAAATTGATAAACTTAAAATAATTTCGATAAAAACTTTACAACATAATGTCTTTCGTAACTTGAAGCTCTTATTTCTCACCACAGCTTAGTAACCATACAGTTCGGGAACGCACAAACCGACCTAAAATCACTAGTTTAGTTGTTCATGTACTACTAATTTTTATTACGCAGTTTCCGCTTGGGGCAGCGGCCATAGAACTCTAACCTTAAACAAAGTCGTTACCCTACTGTATGGTTGCTAAATCGTGGTGAAATCGCGCGGTATATACATAGAAACATTTAGGAAGCGACATGAATACCTAATTGGCAGTAAATGGTCATAGCAAAAGCTCCTTCGGGAAAAGATTCATTGAAGCGTAATCTTCTAGTACCTGAAACAAACCACATTTCATTAAAGTGCGAGCGCAGCAAGCCCGAATTTTTTCGATAATTCTACTGAATAAATGCGTGTAACCTTTACTCACGAAGGAAGGAGAACTAAACGCGTGCGGAGTTCTAGTTTTAAAAATGTAGTACGGGTAAAAAATAGTTTTTAATGTCACTATTTAAAAAAACTCGATAAAATAGGCAGCCATAAACGGCAATTCTGTTTGGCGGCCATTTTGAAAACTACTTGGTAAGGCGGTCTCAAGCAACTGTTCTGTTTGACACTATTTTAAATACTACACCATACCTTAATAAAAGATGGCGGCATCAAACAGCTGCTCTTTTTGGCGGCCAACTAATTGGTACCTTAATAAAAGATGGCGGCCTCAAACGCCGTTTTGTTTGGCGACTATTCAGCAGGAATGACGTTTGAACGTTACTTCCGCCCGAAAAAATCGAATCGATAGAGAGAGAGAGAGGGAGAGAGAGAGAGAGGGAGAGAAAGAGAGAGGGATAGAGAGACAGAGAGAGAGGGAAATAGAGAGAGGGGGGAGAGAGATAGAGAGAGAGAGAGAGAGCTAGCTTTTACTTTACAACCATACCTCTAGCAGTTTGTCGACGGTGGGTTTGGGCACGTCGGGCTGCAGTATCGCACCGAGCTTGGTGCCGTCGAGACAAAGCTGCTTGTTGAGCAGCAGCTCCGCACCGGCGCTGGGCTCCAGTGGGGTGTGCTCCAGCGCATACTTGCGACAGATGTCCGCCCACGCCGTGAGGTGTTTGTCGTTAGCCTCCTCCGCTACGGACGCTATGTCGTTCTGAAAAAAAAAAGATTGTTAAACGAGGGGGTAAAGCAGCAATGTACGGGAGCGGTGTGCAGGCTCGACCGTACCAAAGGGAGATCTCCTACCGAGCGGTTGGTTGTGCTCGGTAGCGTCAGCTGGGCCGACGGTTGTGTCTTGAAACTTCTATTTATAGTCCAGATTGCAGAAAACTCTGTTAGTGTGAGGACTGTCGGCGGTACATTTGTTCGGGACTACGTCATGAAATGTTATCGATTGAATAGCGCCATCTAGTTGCATCTGTGGCAACCGCCACAGCACCATATTTTACACCCAACATATTTGTAGGTTACTTTACAGGTTAGGTTACAAGCGAGGTTAGTTTCGGCCGCGTACTGTAAATGGCTAGTTACCCCAGGTTTAATTTACCATTTTTTAATGCTGAATGTAAATAAAGCCTAAAAACTAGAAATTTTGATAAAGACGACAACAAAATGCGGGAATTTCTTTAAGAAAATGGGTATGAAACACATACACAGCAATTAAGTATCACTTGCTTTAACGGTGAAGGAAAACATCGTGAGGAAACCTGCATGCCTGAGAGTTCTCCATAATGTTCTCAAATGACTATGGTCAAACCCTTCTCATTGTCATTGAGAGGAGCCCCATGCTCAGTAGTGACCCGGCGACGCATGGATGATGATGATGATAATGGTTTGAATTCTGAAAATGTATAGTGCGCGACAGGTCGAGATGGCAATCGGGGTATGAGGCGAGAGGACAAAGCGCACCTGCACTAGCGCACCCACACGGGCTGTGTGGGTTTCCGGGGCGTCCCACCCCGATTGCCATCTCGACCTGTCGCGTAAGTTACCTTAGCCAATGTAGATATAGTAGTGCCATAATAATCATGATTAATCTTGAATATCTCAGCGACCAGCTCTGCCAGGCTACCCTGGCTGCTGTTGGCTTCGTCCACCACGTTGTATATCTGCCCCTTGGCGTCAGGTCTAAGGCCCAGAGTCCATATAGCGCGGCACACGTCTCTGACGTGGACGGTATTCATCTTTAGGTCGGCAGTCCACAGAAGCTTCATTGTTTCTCCGAGATGCTTGTATATGCCGCCGTAGAGGAGACGCGGTGCTGGATAAACATCAGTCAGTTATTAAAAAGTCAGTCAGTCAGTTGAAGGTAATAAATTTGGTACAGAGATAGCTTGCATCCTGGGGATGCATGCTCCGTTGTGATTGAAAGACAAACCAACACACACTTTCGCATTTATAACATGGGTAGTGATACATAGGGTGAGTTAGGACTCAACTATGTGATATATTTTAATATAGATAATGGCTACATACCACGTACATACGGGTTCATATCAAATTAATCGTGGTATGTACCCCTTATCTACATTAAATATCGTTAAACCACAAAATAAGCTTAACATCAAATATATAAAAGGAAAAGGTGACTGACTGACTGATCTATCAACTGACTGACGTACAGCTAAAACAACTGGATGGATCGGGCTGTCATTTGGCATACAGATAGCTATTATGACGTAGGCATCCGCTAAGAAAGGATTTTTGAAAATTCAACCCCTAAGAGGGTGAAATAGGGGTTTGAAATTTGTGTAGTCCACGCGGACGAAGTCGCGAGCATAAGCTAGTCATTAAATATGTAAGTCACTCACTCTATAAGTAGAGTCAATAAAATTGTGTCACATCTCACCCTGTATGATGTATACTTACTTAAACTTCTTCTATCCCCAACACCATAGACAATGGCAGGCCTCAGGATGGTGTAGTCGAGTTCACCTTGCATGCTCTTGAGCTCCTGTTCCACGCGACTCTTCATCCGCCCCTCCACCGTCCATGGCTCTATGGGCCACTCTTCTTTTTGTGGCTGAAAAGGTTTATTGTTGTTACAAACTAGAACATCGTAGCACGCGGGGCACGCGCCGATCTGCGTATTTGAGTGCGTCTGCCCCAGAAATGGGAGAAACACTCAAAGAACAAGGACAACCCACCACCTCCCATGGCCCCACCAACCTCGCGGTTATATGGGCCGAAACGCGAGAGGGCGCCCGTTCGGTACTTGCTTGGTGGCTCTTTCCCGGGGCGCCTTCTTGACTCCATACAAGTTCTTTACGAAGGAACAAGGACAGAAATAAACAACTTGTAGGAAACCAAGAAGGCGCCTCCGGGAACCACGCTTAGGTTAAGTACCGGGGGACTGTCCCGCAAATCAGCCCATATAACCGAGAGGTTGGCGGGGCCATGGGAGGTGAAGGATTTTTTTTTAATTTATAGACTAGCGCTTGGCTGCAATCCGACCTGGTGGCAAGTGATGATGCAGCCTAAGATGGAGCGTGCTTGCCTAGAAGATGCCTATTCTCTCTTGACTTGAAGGTTTGTACAATAGCCGGCAGGAAATATCTACGTCGTACGTATCGTACGTACGTCGACCTTTAGAATGAGATTTCGGCTTCGTAGAGCGTTGTCTCTGTCGTTGAGACCGACAAAATATCACATAGGTTTGAGTGACAGAGACATCGCTCCTGCCGGCTATTGTGCAACTCTTCACCTACCAACTTCTCGGTTATATGGGCTGAATCGCGGGAAAGCCTCCCGGAACTTGCTCTTGGCGTGTTTTCCAGGGGCACCCTCTTGACTCTCTGTCGTTGAGACCGACAGAACGTCACATAGGTATGAGTGACAGAGACAACGCTCTACGAAACCGCTATCTCTTTCTTCCTGCCGCGTGCTCTAGGTACCTTGTCACTGCTGTGCATGTGTCCGCTGGATATCTCCACGAGGCGCACGGCGAGCGCGGCGCACTGCTTGGCGACGTTGACGCTCAGTGTGACGATGCCCTCCGCGTACACCGCCTCGGTCTGTCCGCCGCGCGTCTCCCCCGCGCAGTTCACCACCAGATCCCAGGGCTTCCCGTTCGGCTCTAGCGCTGTCGCACATGATGCTGGAAAGAGGTTACCTATCAATGTATCCTATCTTTTTCGTCTTAAGAACTACAGGGAAAGTCAAACACATATAGCCCGTGACAGGTCGAGATGGCAATCGGAGTATGAGGCAGGGGGACGCCCCGCACTCTCACACGTCACCCGCACCGGGTTAGCGCGGGGGTGTGCAGGTGTGCGGGGGTACCCTCCTCGATTGCCATGACGCGTTGCTTGATGCGAGCGTCAAGCGGCTTGATTCAGCAAACAGCAATTTTCTTATATCTCGAACACTGTCCAAACGTCTCGCGTCAAGCAAAAATATGAAATCGCATCAATCACAAAATGCTGGCTTGAAGCATCAAGTAAACTTTGTAAACAGTCAAAATGCTTGACTCAAGCAAAGTCAAGCATTCGTCTCGGAAGCATAGCATCGTCTTTAAACCTCTCCTCTCAGCAAGTTCGCAACAACAAGGAACTATTCGACCTAGTTCGCCCCTCACTATTTCACTATCGGACTGCGAGGCAACGCAAAAATCATAACTCTTGCTCACAGACCTGGGACCTTATGATCAGCAGCTGAATAAGCTAGCCTCAGGAGTCTAGACCATCGAAGCAGTTATTAATATATTCGTATAATAATATTATTATTTCATCGAGCATTGTAAAGGGCGGTCACCGGCGCCCATTGTTCAGGGCAGCGGTGCGTGAATACTAATCACATTACGAGAAATAAGTAGGTATTTTCTATCCGTCTAACAGATTTTTTGTTTTTAATAAGCTTCCCTCGACAAAGCCTAAATAAAGCTCGAAGATATCTTAAACATATAAAAGGGAAAGGTGACTGACTGATCTATCAACGCACAGCTCAAACTACTGGATGGATCTGGCTGAAATTTGGCATACGGATAGCTACTATGACGTAGGCATCCGCTAAGAAAGGATTTCTGAAAATTTAACCCCTAAGGGTGTGAAATAGGGGTTTGAAATTTGTGTAGTCCAAGCGGACAAAGTCGCGAGCATAAGCTAGTCCCTCTATAATTTTTATAGATGGATGTTCTCATGGATATTTAAAAAATCCTAAATCCACACGGATGAAGTCGCGGGCATCAGCTAGTGTATGATATAGAGCACAGAGTACAGGAAGACTAGCAAATAATATGGAAGTGAATCATCCTTCGCGATAAGCTATCAGAGGCCAAAGTCAACACTGCATTTATAATTAAGTTACTCAGTGTGTCTCAGTTTTAGGTTGAACGAAAAATGACATGCGAGTACTTGTTTAAAACCGGTGAAGTGCGAGTCGAACTCTCACATGAAGGGTTCCGTAATCCGAACCATCATCGTACAATAAATACAGATTAAGGGCCGGTTGTTTCAACAAATTTTGACGGACACGTAACCTTTAAATATGGCACTAACGAACGTAAGAAAAGAAAAAGCGTTGATTCAGCATCTATTAGCGCTAACGTTCGTTAAAAAGTTACGTTTACGTTAACCAGTGCTGGCGCCATTGGTGATCGTCAAATCAGTTCGTAACTTCATACTTCTTATAAACGGAATATTTTATTTACAAATTATAATGGAATCAATTGAATTCAATGCTTTTAATGGTAGGTTTTTTGAAGATGAAAGAGAATTAAAAAAAAAAAAGTGTTTAAAATGCGAAGTAGCAATATCAATAACTATATAATTTAATATAAAATGAAATAAAAAAGGATACGAAAAAGTAAGTTAATTTTTAGAGTTATTTTCGTAACCAGAATAACAATGACGAACAGTTTTTTGTACAATGAAGCAACGCTCTTAAATTAACAGATGTTAAAATTCGTCTACGTCTGTTAAATTTTAACGAACGTATCTTACGAAGACCAATGGTTTGAAACAACCGGCCCTTACACTTCTTGATTTTTGTCTGTCTGTCGTGTCTGTCAAGAAAACCTGTAGAGAAAGAATCCGAAAACCTTGAATTTGTGGTTATATAACAAAAAAACGTACGGAAATTTAACGTGGTGCGCGCTACCTCTTACACAATCAACTCAAGTTTTGCCTCAAGGAAGACCAGTTACATTGATAACTATAATATAGAACATGTTTATAACATAATATTATAATAATAAACAATCTATTTCTAGTCGACAGTACATTATCAGTTTGTTTTTTTTTAATCTATTAGTCTTAAAATCTATCAATCGTGTAAGGCTGATGCTTTTTTGTCAGCCCTGGCACAGACTACGGTCTATTTGAACTGCAAATTGCAAACACCAGTCTCAGTTTTTATCTAGTGCTTTGGTCTAAAATGTTCACTTTCTATTATGTCTACATACAAATAAATAAAATTAAATATAATTTAATATGTATCCATCCAATCAAAAAAGGCATATATTTCAATGCTCGGTGCTCCAGAGAAAACGGCGCTGCGATGCTCCGAGATCAATCACCGAGCATTGAAATATATACCTTACGAGCTTATGCTCGCGACTTCATCCGCGTGGACCACAAAAATTTCAAACCTCTATTTCACCCCCTTAGGCGTTGAATTTTCAAAAATCCTTTCTTAGCGGATGCCTATGTCACAATAGCTATCTGCATGCCAAATTTCAGCCAGATCCATCCAGTAGTTTGAGCTGTGCGTTGATAGATCAGTCAATCAGTCAGTCACCTTTTCCTTTTATATATTTAGACTAGCTTATGCCCGCGACTTCGTCCGCATGGACTACAAAATTTCAAAACCCTATTTCACCCCCTTAGGAGTTGAATTTTCAAAAATCCTTTCTTAGCGGATGCCTACATCATAATAGCTATCTGCATGCCAAATTTCAGCCCGATCCGTCCAGTAGTTTGAGCTGTGCGTTGATAGATCAGTCAGTCAGTCATTCAGTCAGTCAGTCAGTCAGTCACCTTTTCCTTTTATATATATAGATTTCGATTGGATAAATCTAAAACCCCTGCCGTCCCGTTCTCCAGCGTGCGCAGGCCCTAAGTTTCCAATTCATTACACACTCATTGTGCAATGTTAATTAAGTTATATCACTGTAATTAGGCTTCGTGCTGTATCCAATAACACTTAACTTGTTTTGTGGCTTCCACCTTTGTCTGGGTTGGCTTGACATGTTTGTTTTCTAATTATTATACCAACTTTCACTATGCATAGGCCTTAAGGCGCTGTGCGTCCCAAAAGACATTTCGGATATTCAAACAATCAAGTTTTGGCCTCAAAAACTACCTACAAAATTTGTTTATTTTTTAGGACCCCTCACAAACCCTCACTTTGTTATCTGTATGTCAAGAAACCTACAGGGTACTTCCTGTTGACCTAGAATCATGAAATTTGGCAGGTAGGTCTTATAGCAAACATTGAGAACAGTCCGAAAACCGTGAATTTGTGGTTACATCACGCAAAAAAAATTAAAATGTATTCATGAACAAATTTAGTATTTTCAACTTTTAAAGTAAGATCACCATAAGAAGTGGTGTATCATATGAAAGGGCTTCAACTGGAGGCTCAGTAATAAGGTTCCGGCGGCACCCTTTAGGTAGTGAACTCTAAAAACAGTAATTTATTCATAACTAGCTGATGCGACTTTGTATGCGTGGATTTAGGTTTTTAAAAACACTTTGGTTTTCTGGGATAAAAAGTAGCCTATGTCACTCTCCAGGTTTTAAACTATACCCATGCAAAAAAATCACGTCGATCCGTTGCTCCGTTGCGACGTGATTGAAGGACAAACCAACAAACAAACACACTTTCGCATTTATATATGGGTAGTGACAAATTTCACTTACTTGAATTTATAAGGTTGGCACTCTTGTACTCTACTCGAGGATCCTCAAAGCACTTCAAATGTGTGGGATTGAGGAAGGCCAGCTGTGGAGGAGTCTTGTCAACCACTCGCAGCCCGCTCACCAGCTCATTGCTTATCAAGTACTCCACCAGGTTGCGACCAATGAAACCGCACCCTGAAGCAAACCAAAAAATCTGCTCTTATGTAAATGATAAGAAAGCTTGGATTTCACTCGCTCCAGCAATGCACAGGAATGCAATTGCTTGTACAGTATGGTATAATAATATTGTAAATTAATGTCTTGAAAACAGCAACAGCCGAGTTTCTTGCTGGTTCTTCTCGGTAGGAACGGCATTCCGAACCAGTGGTAAATTAAACTAGTTGATGATTCAAAAGCCCTTGTAAAAGTTTACTTGAATAAAAATCTATTTTATTCTATACTATCTGTAAAATGCTTCAAAAAGATACAGAGTAAACTCTATATTGTGCTGATGTATCAATGTACCGATTAAGCTAAATACTTAAGGTTTTGCATGTAGTTTTCTCTATAAGGTGTTCTACATTACAGAGAAATGATTTTCAGAAATTATACAGTGGATCAGATGCAGGTTAGCTAATTATTGTTTAACTTTTAAAGCACCATAAATCTCAAAAAAATATACAGCATCTAAATACACATGCTCTATTCAATCCCATCAACATCATCTTAGCCTCCCATCATAGACTCCCATTCAAAACAGACATGTGTTTAGAATGGGAGTCTATTAGATATATTTAATTCATCTTCTATTTTTGTGTTGACTGATCATCATTTATCAACTCTCATTAAAAATGATTCAATACAGATGTGTTATTATTTCCACTTTAAACTCTCTGAAACTGAAGTGAACAGAACTGAACTCTGGAAAAATAAGGCTAGGTCTTCTTATGCAGATGTACTTCGACCTTTCTAGACCTTTTGTACTTGCCCCTGGTTACACAAAGGTGAAGGTTTTCCTTCACAGCTAAGCACGTTAGTTTTTATTGAAAACTTAACGGTTACTCGAATTTATACTCCTGACTGTCGGTAGGGATCCATGCGCTAACCACTGTGCTATCAGGTCCTACGAACCCGTAAAAAGATAAGCTCTTATAAGAATAAAAAACTTGTATGACACCCAAATGGGTGATGATGACTAACGCAGAGAAACCGTTACGGACTTTCGAACCACAAACTTGCTATTTAACTGAAAATATTTTTAACACACCAATAACACTTTTCTAACGATTCTGGCGTAATTATAGTGATATCTACCTCCTAAAACAACAACTCGAGGTTTTAAATTATCGCCGGCGGAATCGGACATCTCGCTAGCGGTCTTACAAAAGTTGAATGACAGCATAAAAGAATGACAGTTTGACAGCTTGTCAGTTGTCACTTGTGTGAAGTGTTTCCACGGACGATTTTGGTTTTACCCTAGTTTCTGTAGGAAATAGAAATTCCCCCTAAATTACCCTACTAAATTTCGAAATGACTGGATTCAGGGCGCATTGTTATTCTAATAATAAAATATAATAATATGTAGGTGATTGAAATCACTTCTATTCTTTAAAATCATTTCACGGTTTTAAATCTTGTCATCATTTTCTTCCAATTTCCGAATTATAATACTCTCGGTCTCATACGAATAATAATTAATAACTAGCTAGTTAGCTAGATGCAAACTGAAAAACTTAACTTTAATTATGTCCTTTTCTGGTCCTTTTGAATCTAGCCTCTTTGATAAATCTAAAAAATACGCAAAATATAAGCTATGGGTGTTATGGAAAAAATAAGGTTACCACCTGACGTTTCCTTTTAGCCCTAGTTACCCTAAATCCATGTCATCTCCTAAAAAGCCGTAATCCTTACCTAATATTCGCCATAAATAGGGCGTAATCTCTAAAAGTGGAAACACTGGTATGAACTGTGAAGTGACATATTGAAATGTTGCTATTACTAAAAATAATAATTCCTATTAGTGTTATTGGTCTGTGGTGTGGGCATTCACATGGGATTTTCCTTATGTAAAACCTGTACTCTGTGCATGGCAATCCCATGCACAGAGTACTTTTGCCATACTTAAAAACATACTTAAGCCATGCATTAAAAGGTTAAGGGGAAGCTATTATTATTATTTATTATTAGCGTTATGTTAAATTAATTTGCACTTGGAACAAGTTAAGTAGAAAAACAGTAGGACCAACTAGGGATTAAAATAAAAAATAATGTCAGCTCATATGTTTATATGTATTGACAAGTATAGTAGATAGCCTATATGTGCAAATAGTCCGGCAAATTGCTATTGCGCTGGAACCATGTCTCATTAACATCGATTTGACGTCATCTTGACGTCATTTGACGTATTTTTAAGTAAAAATTTAAAATATCATAAAAATCATATAAAAATAGGTATACCATCAGCTCGAAACTTCAGTCTAGTGCCGACGTCACTAAAATGGCGGCGAACCGCATTAGCAATTTGCGGGACTTATACCTAGAATAATTTATTTTACCTAAGCCAAATAACTAGTTAGTTATTTTTTATAATTTGGTAGTTTCAATACTTTCTCTATTGGATGTTGGTTTGTCTGGCGGCAAGAAGAACGATACTAATAGTCCAGCTGAAACAGAAAACGTTTTTTCAAAAATAAAATACAACAAAAGTACCTACCTAGTTAGGTAGGTACCTACTTACCTTATACTCTCATTTGTTTATTTTTCTCATTTTTATCATATTTAAAAAAAAAACAACAAACAATAAAATAACAGAAGCAACAAAAAAAATTAAAGTAAAGTAACAGTAAACCAAATAACAGGAACAACAAAAAATAAAATAAAATAAAATAAACAACATAATATAAAGTAACAGAAACAACAAACGATAGAATAACAGAAACAACAGAAATTGAAATAACAAGATCAATAAAAATTAAAGTAACAAGAAAAAAAAACAACAATAATTAAAAATATGATAAAATGGATCCCACTAGCAGCGGGTTTTTATTATTATTATTAGTAAAAAAATATCTGCATCCGACTCTACGTTATTGATCTATATTTAAAATCGTAGGTACTTTAATTAGGCTCCTTGATCTCGGGGTTAGCATTTTCGACTACGGATGACGAGTTAGTCAGGGCTCCGCTATTATGTCATAAGTAGAAGTAGTTAACCCACAACAAACACTCTTTATTGTTACGAAGTAACAATAAAGAGAACTCACATGCAATAAGCACGATGTACCCGGCGATCATGGGCGTGCAGTGGTCGGCCAGCAGGCTCGCGATGAGCTGCACGCTGAAGAACCCGAAGCCGCGCGCCACCACCACCGACAGGCACGTAGCCATGCCTCTGCGAAACACTCTTATAGTGACTCAACTCGCCTTCTAGTGAATTCAACTCTACCAAATAACATTTCCCAAAATCAGCGCCATATAGAGAAAGAAGTACAACAGCGTAATATTCATTTTGTGGGAGGTATGGTGGGCCTGGAGACACTGGAACATAGACATAGACTAAGATCTATGCTCTATAGACTCTTATAGCTATACTGCTCTATAGATCTCTATAGATCTATGCACTTTGACATTGCTCAGACTTAAGATTGAGTTAAAACGAGACAGATTTATGGGTAATCATTCATCTAAGGATTTATGTGAGAGATATTATATAGCTGTGTCTCGTCTTAACTTTGTCTTAAGTCTAAGCTAAGTCAGAGTGCGCTCTACAGATCTCACCCTAAGTTGCTTTCTATAGTGCACTACCATCAGCTTATGAATGGCAAAGTTGAGAACCCAAATACTGTCGGGAGACAATCGGCAGCTGTCTTTCCCCCCACCCCAGCCACCCTCACAACGGGCTCTACGGGCAGCGGCACGCGCGGCCCGCACTCAAAACCGCGGCGCGTGCGTGAACGGACTCACTTGAAAAAGGACCCCGGATGGGTTCGAAACTAGTCGGGCTAACGTCGACTAAACACGTGAGTACAGCCGGGACAGATATTATATATTTACTTAGTGATTTTTGTAAATATACCTAATTAGATTTTAATAACTTAGCATGTACAGTACGCGGCCAAAAGTGATAAACATCGATCTTAAGAAGGAGACAGCCAATTCGTAAAGCACTGTCTCGGTCGTTGAAACCGACAAAGCGTCATATTATGGGTATGAGTGACAGAGACAATGCTCTACAGAAACGAAATGTCATTCTAAAAGCCGATGTTCGTCACTTTCGGCCCCGTACTGTACACGTTTTGGATAAGTCTGTAAGTCTGAAGAGAAGGCCGACGTTTTAATCACTGGGCTATCATCGCTTTTTATCTTAAGAGTTAAGTATGGCGTGATAAAATTACCTCAAATACGTAGGATTCAACTCCACCAAATAAGTGTTAACATTTCCCAAAATCAGCGCCACGTAGAGAAAGAAGTAGAACAGCGCAATGCTCATCACTGGTATCCTGATGAACAGCAGAACTACTCCGCAGACGATAGCGATCGCGAACACTAGCACAGTGGTTGTTCTCTTTCCCAGAGGTCCGACGATGAAGGTTAGCATGATGTTCAGGGTGCCAGAAATGCCAGAGTAGCACATCACCGCATAGAGAGTCATTGGCTTGATGACGCTGTCGCAGTCTGTTATGGACTGTAAAAGAAGGAATTTTCGAAGTGAAAAAAGTTTTCTTTAGGCGCAACTGGCGATTTTGGTATCCAGAAAACTTCAAGGTCACATCAGCGACATGCTAATTTTCGGTCTTAACTATTAAGAAATAAAGTTTAAATTTAATAGCAGCAAAATCAGAAGAATTAATCGCAATTTTTAACCGACTTCAAAAAAAGGAGGAGGTTCTCAATTCGTCGGAATCTTTTTTTTTTTTTTTTATGTATGTTCCCCGATTACTCGAAAACGCCTGGACCGATTTTGAAAATTCTTTTGTTTGAAAGGGTATACTTCAAAGTTGGTCCCATTTCAATTTGGTGAAGATCTGATGAACATCTTCGAAGATAGATACTGGAACTCCTCAACGGATAAGAGTAAATTGCTCGCGATCAGTGTAATAGCTTAGTAAACAGTAGATTTTTAACCAGTCATAGCATAATTCCATGGAGCCACTAAAAATTGTGAAATAAAAAAAATTTACAAAAAAAATAAAAACCGACTTCGTTACACAAACACTAAAAATTGAAAAATAATTTAATTTATTACCGAATATATTATGTATACAAGAGTTAATATAGTTCCATAATAATATTTTTTGGGGTCGGTGCCAATGAGGTGCCATTGTGGAGTCCCATAAAAATATGAAGTCTAGACGATTCGCGCAGCTAAAGCTAATTGGCACCGGCGCCAAAAAGTATTATAATGGAACTATATTAACTCTTGTATACATAATATATTCGGTAATAAATTAAATTATTTTTCAATTTTTAGTGTTTGTGTAACGAAGTCGGTTTTTATTTTTTTTGTAAAAAAAATTCCGATTAGCTTCATCACCATCATCTCAACTCATCGCTGTCCTTACTGACTGGGCAAGGGTCTCCAAAGTACTCTGTGGGGTCTCCTTTGTCCCTTCTCTGCTAAGATACGTTTAATAAATTGAAAACTTTATTATCTTAACAAACATGTAAGTAGTACCTAAGTATTGAAATTCTGTAGTGTGATATTAATTTATTATTACCTACTCCAAAGTAAAGTATTAGGGATTTGTAAAAGTACAAGACTTATACATAAGTATTTACTGGCTTCCTCCTCTTTAACTCGAGTAAGTAGGTACATGATAGCACAATCTCACTACTTCAGGTACTCGTATAATCTTTGCAAGAACTACCTAATTGTATAATACTTAGAAGTATATAACTGAGCGAGCAAAGCGAGATCACTAGAAGTACCTTTTTTTTGTCAAGGTACGGAGGGGAAAAGATACCCGATGGTCGGCGGGGTGATTACGTAAGACAGTAGCGGCAGCAACGCGACAGCAGTAGCAATGCGATAAATCATTTGTTGTCTCTCTCTTCTTCTTCTTTTTTTTACTTTGTGGCTATCGCTGTCTCTCTCTACCCGGACGTTTGACAGCAATGTTCGCGAGATTTACGCCTGTCGCAAGCCTGTCGTGAGATACGTAATCATCACCCAGCGGGTTATGTAGGATTTCTACCTACTAAAATCCGTGGCCATGGCCACCCTCTAGGAGGCTGCGAGATTTTTTATGAATACAATAATATCGATTATTTATCGGTGCCGCCCTTGAGCGACGCACATCGAGCTCGTCCCAGTGAAGATAACTCAGAAGTAGGTACCTATCGATTCTTACCGTGTCGTTAGATGACGTGGCAGCTGTACTGGCCACCTCGCAGAACACTTTACCAGTTCTGTCCTCACCATCGAAGTAGGCGTTCGTCATTGTTGGCACCCACATAGTGTAGCCGGTGGATCTAAAACACGAAGGGCTGATTTTAAAAACATGTCTACCTACTTATTTTTATTTAAATTTTATATTCACGTTGGTCGTCGTCATTGTCAACCGATAGACGTCCACTTCTGGACAGAATTCTCTAGTAAGGACTTCCATACGCCGTGGTCTTGCATCGCCTGGTTTTTTTAAATAGACATAGCGAGCAAACGAGCAGGCGGGTTACCTGATGTTAAGTGATTACCACCGTCCATGAACATTTGTAGCACCAGAGGAACTGCCGATGCGTTGCCGACCTTTTAGAAATTTGTTGATCCGCCCCTTGAGTAATACCCCATGTTGTAATCTAGTGGGAACACGGCCGATGGGAGTTGATTCCACAGTTTGCATGTGCGTGGAACTAACGCGCAACGCGTCGTTTCTCTGTATCTAGTTAGTTAAAAAGAAGATTGAACTTACGTCATGTAAGCGCAGAGCAAGATGTAGTAGAGTTTGAGAGAGTTCTTGAGCAGCGGCGGCTGGAAGAGCGGTGCCGTTTGGTTCCACATCTTACGCATAAACGACACGTGGCCGTTATCTGGCATCGCTGTCTCTTCTAGGAATATTGATTTTACCTGAAAATCATTGGATATTAAACTGAACAGATTACTACCTTTTGTAACATTTGTAGTAAACTTGCAGTCCTTGATAGGACATCATCATCATCATTATCATCATCACCAGCTCACTACTGAGCACGAGTGTCCTCTCAGAACGAGAAACGTCTGGCCATAGTCTACCACGCTGGTGAAGTGCGGATTGGCAGACATCACATACCTTTGAGAACATTATGGAGCACTCTCAGGCATGCAGGTTTCCTCACGATGTTTTCAATTGCTTAAAACGCACATAACACCAAAAAGTTTGAGCAAGAAAAGTTAGAGAGTGAAACCCCGGATCGGAATGTACATCGGCCTTTAGAATGACATTTCGGGCTTCGGCTTTGTAGAGTGTTGTCTGTCACTCATACCTATATGACGTTTTGCCGGTCTCAACGACAGAGACAATGCTCTACAAATCCGCTATCTCCTTCTAAAGGTCGATGTACATTATTTTAGGCCGCGTACAGTACTTCAAAGTACTTACCGGATACGTATCTCTATCCAGTCCTCGATTCCATCTATAAATGACTCTCAGAACATGAATAGCATCTTCTTCCTTTCCCTTGCTTAGTAGGAACTTAGGACTCTCCTTCAAGAAGAACATGCTGATGGCTCCGACGATGCCCGGGATGCAGATGACTTGGAGGAGCAGCCGCCACGGTCGGTAGGTGAGCCCCAGCCAGGAGACGTCGATGGTGAAAGACGTGCTGGTTATTGGTAACGCGATCACTGTTAAAGAAAGTAAGTTTAAATAGATTGTGTTCTTTGTAGCATTATGAATAGAAAGTGTGTGTGTCTGTCTGTTCAGAAGATTGCTCATGGTCAGTCTCACGTGATAACTCGCGTGAATAGACGGACAAAGTCTCAGGCTGTGACCTATAGAGCGCACTTTGACTTTGCTCAGACTGAGATTTAAAGAGTTAAAACGAGATTAATTTATGTGAGTGATATACATTTGTCTCTTCTAAAACCTAAGCGAAGTCAGACTGCGCGCTATAGATCTCACCCTAAGACCCATTGCGCACGGTCGACTAGTCGCCCGGCAACTCAGTTGACAGCGACCGTTAGAGCTAAGTATTACATACGGTCGATAGTTGCCCGGCAACTCAGTCGACAGAATCTGCAATTTATATGTAAGTTGCCGTACCTATACGCACGGAGTCGCCGCAACTCCATGCGCAACGGTACCGCAACTTACAAATAATTTACAGATTCCAACGGTCGCCGTCGACTGAATTGCTGGTCGACTAGACAACCATGTGTAATGGCTTTAGGAACCCAGGGTAGAGAAGACTTACCACAAATGATGAACTGCACGTACATGGTGGCGCTGGCCATTAGGAACATGAACCGTCCGCGGAACCTGCCCGGCACGCTCTCCCCCAGCAGAACGAAGCCAGCGGCGTTCGCTGATGACGTGCTGTAATCATTATATTATATAGAATCTCCTTCACTGCTTCACTTTTGGTTGTGCCCTATTATATATAGGGCACAGAATATAGGGTATAGAATTTATAGGGTATAGAAACTTTTTATTAAAACCTCCACGGTACTGGCGCCACTTGTTTCAAGGATCTAACGTTTTCCTCGCTGTAGTGAGATGAAAAGTTGTGTGTGTTTCGCACGGCTGCTTTATTTGCGCTTGAGCCTTTGAATTCCTCGCAACAAAATAACAATTTTACACCCTTGCATAACAAATAACTATTATGAAGCAAGAGAGAACGGACTAAGTCGAAGAGGCTCACACATTCCTATGACTGTGTGTGTTTGTGTATGTATTTGTATGTGGAAGTGTCGGCCGTAAAGCCCGCAGTGCACACTGCACACTACTGGGTAGGGTCCAGGGAAAGTTCTCACCTAGGAAACATTTTCAAACTATACTTACAAGCCAGCTGAGAAGAACTTCAGTGCAGCTAAAGCTGCGTAGTTCGGTGCGAGGCTAGCTCCCAGGTTGAGAAGCATTCCCACTGGCATCGCGACCAGCAGGGTTGTCCGCCTGCCCAGGGTGTCGGCGCAGAGGCCCCAGGCGTACGAAGATATCATCACACCTGGGAGAGAATTTCATTTCATATTTCTTCAGCAGTTTTCTAGAGATGTTGAGATGCCTGGGGGACGTGTAACTGACTCCATTGAGCATCTTGTAGTGTCGGGCCAGGTGAAGGGTAGGTACTAGAGGATGAGGAAGATCGACTATGAGATTGACCAACCAAATTAAGTCCGCTGTGAGCGGTTCCGTGCATGAGGGTCTATCGGCATATAGCAGGGAGAAGTGGAAAATGCTCGTGAGGCACATAAAATAACTGCCCCCAAAAAAGTCAATTCGTGATGACCACGGCCACTCTGCCAAGAGTTTTACGACAAAGAAGACCTGTAGGGACAATCAATGTTAATTTTGATTCTATTTAGCATCATCAATTTCAAATGCACTGCTGAGCATAGGTGCCAAATAAGTGCCTTCACACCAAGTCCTTAGTTTTACGTGGTATTTTTATCCAGCCCGTCATCTTTTACTATATCGTAGTACTAACGAGCTTTGAAGGAACAAAATGATCTAATTAATATGATGATGGTGGTTTTCGTTGTCGTCAACCGACATTAAGTCCAAATGGACCCATGTCTGGTAATCCGGACATTTTTTTTGACTTATAGACTATACTGCAATATATATACTGCTATAGCTTGACTACAATCAGAGGCAATAGTGATGATGCAGCCTAAGATGGAGCGCGCTTGCCTAGAAGATGCCTATTCACTTTTGTCTTGAAGGTACCCATATTATAATTGGAGGGGGAAACTGATGCTGGTATGGTGTTCCAGATCTTAGCGGTCCGAATTAGAAATAAGGAGGCAAATCGCTTCGTACGTATCCGTGGAATTTCGACTACGTACGGGTGCATACCTTGGTACGACAGTAGAAAGGTGAAGGAGGAACCAGGTTGAAAAGGTATTCGGCACACTCTCCGAAATATATCCTGTAAAATACCG
This sequence comes from Maniola hyperantus, assembly GCF_902806685.2. Lineage (NCBI taxonomy): Eukaryota > Metazoa > Arthropoda > Insecta > Lepidoptera > Nymphalidae > Maniola > Maniola hyperantus. Next base: position 899,208 of record NC_048545.1, on the reverse strand, counting down.
CATAGACGGAACAGGCAACATAGGTCTCTTGTAGGGACTTCCACATGCCGCGGTCTTGCGCCGCCTGTACAAGCGGCCCCGTCTGACTTGTCTATCCACCTAGTCTGCCAACAACGCTGCGCTTTCTGGTCGAAGTGGCCATCTCAATACCTTGGGACCCATTGCCACTTCAGTTTCACCTCCTATGTCGTGCACTCTGTACATTTGATCAGTACTCACCTATCAGCGGGACCGCAGAGAGCAGGCCCTGTTGGGCAGTGTTGAGCTGCATGTCGCACGCCACGCTGGGCAGCGCCACGGAGAAGCCGAAGATGTCGATATACATCGCCAGTATCAGGAGACAGCATATTACCAGTTGCGTCAAGTTGTACTTGCCGAACCCTGTAAGTATAATATTAAGAGTGTTGTTACCTATAGTCTATACCTACATAATATAAAAGCAGAAATGGTCAAATCGCTGGGGCTATATAAATCTGAGATTTTGCATGTAAGTACCTATAGGAAGTGTGTTCTCTATGCCGTAGATTTCCTTAATTTCCACCCGATGGCTTACTAGCTTTTGTCCGCGACTTCAATCGAATAGGTTTTATGATCAACCTCTCAACCCATTGCCAGACTAAACACGGGTCTCCTCTCAGGACGAGAAGAGCTTAGGCTATAGGCTATAGTTCACACTGACCAAATGCAGACTGGCACAATTCACACAATTTTTAGAACATTATGGAGGCAAGCAGGCATTCTCAGGCAAGCAGGTTTCCTCACGGTATTTTCCTTTACGGCTTAGGTTTTTAAGAGTCCCGCGGGAACTCTTTGATTTTCTTTTCGTCACGCGTCACTTTGCGTGCATGTCTAATGTCTATTACTTTTTCACGGCTTGAGCGCTCCTGGAAGCGGCCATAGTCATCATTTTTCCCGAACATCAAAGAGTTTCCGAGGAATTTTAAAACGCCTAAACCACGTGGATGAGGTCACATTTTCATAAGCTTACAGAACTTACCAGTTATATTTAACGCAGTTTCGAAATCACACTTCTTTCCCACTTCATTTATGTTATTAGGCAAATCCATCTTCACAAGTAAGAAAAATTAAAAAAAATTAAAGAAGAAATCTCGAGAAGTAGGTATTTTAAAATAATATACTTAATTTTATAAATGCACTAATTTATCTGTCGAGGAGGTGTTAACTATAACTCATTGTGCATAATTTAGGTACTTAATTGTTTAATTATCATGGATAAAAAAAATTAAATGCAAACTTCTTATGCAGATTAAAGAATGAATTATGAAACAGGGTGTTTACGTCGGAATCGTCCACATGGTAATGAAGTGAGGTTCATTGAAATAATTTCTCTGTTATTTTGTTCGATAATGTAATTGTTTTGAGACAAAAGTTTGTCATGGGTTTTATCAGGTCCTTTGGTAGAGCGAGCACAGAGCATTTCAGTATACTAAGTACTAAGTTATGTCTCTTATGAGGTATGTAATATGTATCTTTTTAAAATGTAATTATTCGGAACATACATGCATATAATGTAAGTACCTTCTTAGAACACAATAAATATTTATAAGTCACGATAACACTTTCGTTTCGTCGCTTTCAGAATTTGTATATCAGTTTTTTAATTAGGTACATTAAGTACTTACTCATCATGATCAACTTATTGCCAGCTCACTCCTGAGTTCGGGTTGCCTCTCAGAATAAGAAGAGTTTAGGCCATAGTCTGCCACATTGGCCCAGTGTTTATAGACCTACTTCACATACTTTTGAGAACATTATGGGGAACTTTCAGGCGCGCAGGTTTCCTCAACTCCCGAACAGAAGATTCTAACCACAACATCACCGCTCTAAATTTTAGTATTTTGATTTAGTTTGCTCTATATCTAATTAGTCTGTACGAAGTAGAAAATAGCACATTGTTGAAAACACTTATTCAATTTGTATGAATGAACACTTGAATAGCTTCTTAGTTCTAGTGATAGCAACGTGAGAGCGCATACCTACCTATTTTCCCATAAATAAGGAAAATTTTATACATAATTATGTAAATATAAAAAGTCAAGCTGTGATAGCCTAGTAACTAGTTAGCAGTTAGGAGGTCCACCTCCGAACCGGAGATCGAGGGTTTGATCCTGGACACGCACCTCTACCTTTCGGAGCTATGTGCCTTTTTAAAATATACCTAATTAATATATCACTTGCTTTAACGGTGAAGGAAAACATCTTACGGAAACCTGCACGACTGAGAGTTCTCGATAATGTTCTCAAAGTAGTTTGCCTTAGGGATAATCTGCCTCTGCGTAGGCGTAGGTCGTAGACTAAGAAAATATTTTTGAGAATTCCACTCCTAAGGGGGTTAAATAGGGGATGAAAATTTGTATGAAAATCCGTAATTTTAATTTCTCGGAATTCGAACGCCCAAGGAAGCTGAGCTGTAAAATAAAAGGCATTCAAAAAGTTCAATAACTTTAATAAATCTGCGAGGTAGTAAATAAATGACATCCAATTTGAACTAATAACTAAGTGCTTAGTATCTAACTAAGTAATAAAATAATCTCACAGGGTATTCTTACTCGTAATATTAATTTGGCTCTCATAAAGATCGAAGATACAAAATGTAATTAGAACGCTTACAAAAATTTTGCGCTATTATTATAAATACAATCCTATACCACAAACCATATGCCTTATACTTGTAGTATTAGTGATTTAATATTTTTCAAACCAGCAATGTATAGCGTGCAAAACTCAGGGTCAACGCCCCGCCTACGACGCGGCATCTATCTACGCATCGTTCGTTGACCTGGGGTAACATAGGCGCGAACTTTACCCGCGAGGCAAAAAGGAAATCAATAGAAACAAGACCACTTTAAGATCTATAACGCCCTGGTACAGTCGAATGTTTGGAAACTTGTTGTAAAGAACTTCGGAAGGAATTTCATTCAATGGCATTTGTTAGCAATTTTCAGGAATGCTTAACCACGTGGTTTCACTTAGAATCAGCCTGGATGTAAAGCGCGGAAATACAGCCAGTATTATTATTGGCACCATTCCACGCGGGCATGATTTGTATAGTACCTAATGAGATAACGCTAGGCTTATGCTCGCGACTTCATCCGCGTAGACTACACAAATTTCAAACCCCTATTTCCTGCCCTTAGGGGTTGAATTCTCAAAAATCCTTTATTAGCAGATGCCTACGTCATAATAGCTATCTGCATGCCAAATTTCAGCCCGATCCGTCCAGTAGTTTGAGCTGTGCGTTGATAGATCAGTCAGACATTTTTATTAAATAAACTTTTATTTATTTACTAGAGGATGTCCGCGACTCCGTCCGCATGGATTTAGGTTTTTAAGAAAACCGTGGGAACTCTTTCATTTTCCGGGATAAAAAGTAGCCTATGTCCTTGCCCGGGACGTAAGCTAAGTCTTTACCAAATTTCTTCAAAATCGGTTAAACTGCTGGGCCGTGAAAAGCTAGCAGACAGACAGACAGACTTTCGGATTTATAATATTAAGTATGGATTTTCATTTCATTTCAGATATATTAGTAGGTAGATCAAGCTCGTTGTATGTACGATTTTCCCGGCGAAATTTTCACTTTAAAACACACTGACAGCTTGTTCCGTTCCTCGAGGGGCGGACGTCGGCTAGGAATTTCCGCTTTACATCCGGAAAATGACGCAACAACCCTGACAAACAAGTTTTCTCCATATCCGCTATACCAGGATATCATATCGAGTAAGAAAATGTATTTCAGACTCACAAGAAGTATAAAATCCACTGAATAAATGGAGATGGTAAACGTTGTAAATGTGCGTGTTACCTTATTACAGCCCATCCGCTAAACCGATTTTAACAAAATTTTGATTAATTTAAAAACCTATAAAAATTCAAGTAAGTAGGTACACGCTGACGAAGTATTTATTGAATTGAATTTTGTGATTTATTTTATTGGACTAATTAAATGATGCCCGGCGCCCGCCTATTGCCCGCGCTCGTCTGCATGGATTTAAATTTCTAAAACTCATTGATTTATTGAAACTCTTTGAATTACCGGGATAAAAGTACCCTATGTTCGTCCCCGCCCCGGGTTACTATATTTTTGTCCTGGAAAACAAGATTTAAAAAAAACTTAAATCCACGCTGATGAAGTTGCGAGCGTTGCTTGTAATTTTTACGTAGTTGCCGCCTTCATGTCTTTACTACGTCAGTTTTGTACAGGGGTGCGGAAAATCAATATTTTAACGCGTGCGTAGAACAAAGTATGAAAGCCAGTTGCTTAGCTTCACTTCCTCTAAACTTTGTGCTCCTGGTATCGCCGCCCACAAGTCAGAAATTTTCCTGCCCTCCTCCAGGTTTTCCCGGAAGCTAAGACCTTAAGCTTCCGGTGTCTAGGGCGGCGAAGATTTCTGTTTTCCGCCCAAGTTCCACGATGGTGAAAATATAGATATTTTCCCAAGTTAAAGATAACAGAAATCTAGATGTAAATAGATGTTGTTTGCGCATCTTTCTGCGCAGATCGAATCAACAAGTGATATGACGGCAGTTTGGTTAGGTTTGGTTAGGTTAGGTTCCTTAGGGCCGGGCGCAGGCGAGCTGCGCATGACCGTCGCTTGCCCCCTTGAATAGGACCTCCGGGTAACAGGCACGGGGAGTCTGTTACCCGCGGGAGAGTAGGTCCTTGAGTTGGAAGGCAATCCCTTGTTCCCGGCGAGCCTAAAACTATGTTGAGGACCCCTATTTAGTCCCCTATTTCCCTACAAAAAAAAGGTTCCTTAGGGCGGTTACGCACTTATCCGATCCGAGTCTGTGAAAATACGTTCCGAAGTAGTTAATCATAGAACTATTGTATGGCAGCTTTGACATTATGACGTAGATATCTTTATATCCGTATTTTCACGGATTCGGATCGGATGAGTGCGTGATCGCTCTTGGAGGTTCACTCTCGCAGTCTCGCTTGTTCTATTAATGTCTGACGAAGTCGAAACTACATAGTTATCATCATCATCATCGTCAACCGATAGACGTCCACTGCTGGGCATAGGTTTCTTGAAGGGATTTCCATACGTCGCCATGGTACCTATTGCGCGTTGTGATTCGTTTGATGTCATCTGTCTACCTACAGTCTGTACTGTAACTACAGTACTCGACAGGTCGAGATGGCAATCGGTAATGTGACGAGCGGTGTGCAGGGCGTCCGCGTCCCCTCGCCTCAGAACCCGATTGCCATCTCGACAACTTTGTACAATTTTTCAATTCTTCTCATTTTATCCATACTAATATTATAAATGCGAAAGTGTGTCTGTCTGTTAGGTTTTCACGGCCCAACAGTTCAACCGATTTTGATGAAATTTGGTACAGAATTAGCTTACATCCCGGAGAAGGACATAGTCTACTTTTTATTCCGAAATATCAAAGAGTTCCCACGGGATTTTTAAAATCCCTAAATCCACGCGGACGAAGTCGCGGGCATCATCTAGTAATTCATATGCCTTCTAGGACTTGTTGATAGAGGAATAGGATGGATTGACTTTCTAGCGCACCTATTAACTGAGTACTTACCATAAGTATTATAGGTAAAAGCTATATAGGTATTTAGGTAGCTATTATAGCTATTTACTTATTTACATAATTAAGTACAAGAAACTAGGTATATTTTTGTACTTGTAGGTAATTATTGTACACGTAAGAGAAGAGTCGTTAATAAGAAACAAATGAATTAGTTTGCAAGCTTTATTTATTATTCACTTTTGTACATGATTGTTCTCGTCAACAATAATATTTCGATTACCTACTTATACCTACTAGGTATATTTTCAAAAAGTCAACATAACATTTTGTTTTTATAAACGCTTGTTTAACTGTTTTAGGATATAAGTCCCGCAAATTGCTATTACGCTGAAACCATTTCAAAATCGAAATTACGTCATATTGACGTCAGCTGAAATAAAATTATACCATCAGCTCGAAACGTATAGCGAAACTTCAGTCTAGTGCTGACGTCACTAAAATGGCAGCCACGCTAATTAGCAATTTGCGGGACTTACGCAATTTTATTTCAAATTTTCTTCGCTAGTAAAAAAAACCTGGAATTTATTGCAATATAATAATATAAATACAAACATAATTATGTGGGCACAGATTAATTATTGGTGTCGCTACTTGCTACGCTCGACATGTAAAAAGTACCTACTCTGTGCGCTCGACTACAGTGCTTTGAGTCTGAGTGCTACAAGGTTCTTTTATGCTTGGCACTTGAATGACATTGACAGGAGCGCGCTGTTGGAGAACAAAGGCATAAATTATTCAAACAAGAACAAAGGGGACACTTGACTGGAACGTTAGTTCCGATTTTCGCCACGCGCCAAGATAGCCTGAAATCCGAAAGGTCGGCAGTTCAAACCCCGCCCGTTGCACTATTGTCGTACCTACTCCTAGCACAAGCTTTACGCTTAATTGGAGGGGAAACGGGAATATTATTCATGATTAGCATGTCTAATATTTATAAAAAAAGAAATATAAAATAAAATAAAAAAGACAGATGCACTAAACTTAACTCTAACAAAACGTATATATTTATTAATTAATCTTAAATCTGAGAAATTAAATCTAAATTACAAATAATAATATCGCCGCTCAAGAAACATACCTATCTAGTATTTACGTATATTTTCTCACCTTGTCCTGAACCTTCATGGTATGTTCCTAAAACATTTCTTCATCTAGGAGTTAGGACTTATGCTACACTAGCTTATGCTCGCGACTTCGTCCGCGTGGAGTACTCAAATTTCAAACCCCTATTTCACCCCCTTAGGGGTTGAATTTTCAAAAACCTTTCTTAGTGGATACGTCATAATAGCTATCTGCATGCCACAGCCCGATCCGTCCAGTAGTTTGAGCTGTGCGTTGATATATCAAATATCAGTCAGTCTGTCAGTCAGTCAGTCACCTTTTCATTTTATATACTTATTTAGATAAGTAAGTCATTGGAACTCGAAATATTAAATTTTTTTCAAGAAGTAATCTGAATCAGCTCAGTACCTTATGAGATAAGCGCTTTGAAATAGATAGATAGATTGGCTGACTTTATACTAGGTAGGTATATGTAGTGATTTTCAGAAGTGGACTGTAGGACTACCTTCCCAAGTTATGAAAATCATTTGATATGAGCCTGCGTACAAAATTTCAAGTCGGTCAGTGTCCCTTTTATAATTGCATACTAGATTAAATTTTTGATACAGTTCACTATACAAAAAACATACTAAGTTTTTGTATTAGGTACCTTCCCAAGTTATGAAAATCATTTCGTATAATATGAGCTTAGGTACATGTAAAATTTATGCATAGATTAAATTTTTGAGACAGTTCACTATACAAAAAACATATTAAGTAATAATTTTTCTTTAGATTCTAAAGTTCGTAAGTAACGACAATATTTTATTCACAGCCTCTATACGCGATATGTATGAAAACCGGAAACACCCGACAAGAGCCGAAAATTTCCGACAAAATTCGAGAATACCCGACGTAAGTGCGAATTGTCTTCATGCAGGTTCGTGAGTTTGGTATTGAGTTGCTTCTGTCTTGTGCTTCTCGATAGGACCGCTGTTCTTGCCCGGTAGAGTGAGACAGCATAATGCACATACTGGAATAAGAAAGAGAAGAAACGTTGTTATATTTGCTGTCAAAAGCATCTTCCCATGTTGTAAGTTGCAACGAGAAACTAAATGCCTTTTTGCTCGACTTGGCGGGGACACTCCCGTGCCCCCAGATGAATGAAGTGAATAAGACTAACGGACCCAATGGTACTCTAGAATATAACTTGTCAACAACGAGAAGTTCTACTATCTTCTCTGCAAATGTATTCAGGCAAATAAAGGCTATTGATTGAATCAACATAATCAAAAAGATTATGAATACAATAAGTAAAAACATTAAAAATTAAAAAATAAAATCAGGAGATAAAACAATTTTGACAATAAATAAAAATAAAATAACATAAAAAAATTATGAAGAACTATGTCATCTAAAAGTTCAAAGTTTCTTTCTGGTTCTTCTGGTAAATTAAATAAGTTGACGATTCAAAAGCACTCGTAAAAGTTTACTTGAATAAAATTCTATTCCATTCCATTCCACTCCACTCCACTGCATTCCATTCTATTCTATTCTATTAAAAAAGTTACCTATAATGATGGAGCCAAAGAGGTAGAAGCTCGCGCCGCAGTTGATGGTGAGGAACAAGCCGATGAGGTTGGAGCCGGCCATCGAGCCCACGCGGCCCATCATCATCGATAAGCATACCGCCATTGCCCTGTGGGAAACAACACGTAAAATTACATGTTTAAAACCCCGCTAGGCCTTGCATCACTCACGCCTATAACCTTAAAACATCATAACAACATATTGTATATCAAATATTTGAAAAGAGCAACCGCCGAGTTTCTTGCTGGTTCTTCTCGGTAGGAAAGGCATTCCGAACCGGTCGTAGATGCATCCGACGATTGAAAATTTCTTGTAAAAGTTTAGTTGAATAAAAAAATATTGAGCCCGGCTGAGTTTGTTGTGGGCTCTTCTCCTGGGCGCGTTTGGAACCCTCGTAGCTTTAGTTTTAAGTTCGCGTAAAAATTATCACCACTATATCATCATCTTACAAAATATGCAAACCGACTATCAAAAAGCGTAATTTTTTTACCTACTTTGAATAAACGTTTTGACTTTTGACTTTGACTTTGACTTTTCATTTTCATTTTATCAAAGTGCCTATATTTAGTATGGAGCAGCTGAGTAACAGTGTATATAAAGCAGCGAAGAGTACAACAAGGATTATCTTCTTGCCAACGAAGCGCAATATAACATCTCCTGAGTAACTTAGAGACAGGCTGCCACAACATTAACACTCACCTATATTTGGTAGGGAACAGCTCCACAGTAACAGCGTTCATCAGGCCAATACACGCTCCACACATCTGGAAGATCGCGAACAGACCGACCGCCAGCATCTGGCTCACAGCGAGGTGCGCCGCGATCCCACACAGCCCAGTGCTGGCCATCACCACCACAAGGATGAGCTTCTTGCCCACGAAGTCCACGAGGAAGCCCACGATTATGTACATGGAGCAGAACACCAGCCCGATGTAGATCGACATCTCGAAGGTTGCAGTGTTCATTGTGTCGTCACATTTGATCTATAGGATAAATAGATTTAGTAAGGTAACGCACGCGATGAAGGGAGCCTTTTGACATTTGATCAACAGAAGTATTATAAGAGATTTTTATTCAAATGTCAAAAGATCTGAACAAGGTTTCAACTTTCAAGTTTCACACCCTTGTTCCTCCTTCCCTGTTCTACCACAGAATAGCGAGAAACCGCTTGCACCTTTGCTTGGATATGTGGTCGACATCCAATCTACTCGTAGAAGGCGTTTCTACTCAATGTTTCTGCTAAGGAGTAGAATGCCCTCCCGGCGTCCATGATGTCTAGATTCACTCTCGTCTTGGATTCCTGCCAATGCGAATAAACAACTTCTAAGCAAGCGCGCTCCTACCTAGACCTCATGATTGCTTGCCATTAGGCATGATTATCGTCAAGCCCAAGTCTATCTTGCAATACAAAAAACAAGGAGAATATTTCGTACCTGTGTTCCATTGGCATGCTTGGCTTGGCTGGCGTCAATCACGGCACATATCCTGGTCTCAGCGCCTTCGTGGTTGGCGAGAGAGTTCAGGATGGTTGGGATCCAGATGTAGAATCCGTTTGTGCTAAAATGCAATTCATTTGTGAGTTTTAGCTGTATAGAAAAGACCAAAAAACGTACAAGGAAGTGAGTTAATATTGCACTGTCATCCAGTTCTGAGCTGTTTCGATCCATTCGAGTCTCTAACTTATCGGGAAGTTAGTTTAAAATCGATTGCAAAATTTGTATGGACAGGCAAGCAAACAGACAAGAAAGTGAGTTAATAAAAACGTTTTATTAAAATGTGAGCTGATAATAAAGTATAAAATAGCTCTTGCATTTCACGAATGTGCGTTGTTTATGCTTGTGTTTAATTCGTATCGGTATAAATAAAGTTAAGTGAATTTGTGCATTTGCGAGCGCTTGCTAGCGACTGATTGGTCCGACAGGCACGCACACTTACGCAATGTGCTTGTATTTGAATTGTAAGAGCTGTATCAGGCACGTACGTGGCAAATATCCCGAACTGTACAAAGCAGGTGAGACAAGTCCAGGGCAGCAGGGGCGAGCGGAACAGAGGCGCCGTCTGCTCTCGCATCGATGTGAGGATGGCTGCCAGACCCGTGCTGTCCTTGGACTTTGTGCTGGAGGCTTCCGATACTAACGTTTTCACCTACGAAACCCAAAATAACAAAGATTAAAACTATTTTAGTTTTTTTTACTTCTTGGGAACTTTCATTTCCCTGGATACTTAGAAGTAGTTGGTCTTCGAGATACAAGCTATTTCTGTACCAAATTACGTCAAAATCAGTTAATCAAATGGGTTGTAAAATAAATAGCTTGCATCTTGAAGATGGACATAGGCTACTGTTTATCCCAAGAACAAAGGCATATATGGGCATATATGTTTTTTTAACTATGTATAATCCACGTGGATACACTGTTGGGTCTAAGCTAGTAATTTGTAATTTAAAAATAATTAATTGAATGAAAATGAAAAGGTGACTGACTGATCTATCAACGCACAGCTCAAACTACTGGATGGATCGAGCTAAAATTTGGCATGCAGATAGCTATTATGACGTAGCCATCTGCTAAGAAAGGATTTCAATTCCTAAGGGGGTGAAATAGGGGTTTGAAATTAGTGTAATCCACGCGGACGAAGTCGCGAGCATAAGCTAGCATAAATACATAAAAGAGAAATACCACTCACTCACTAACTCACTCACTGACTAATCACGAAATCTCAGGAACTATAAAGCCTACAAACTTGGAAAGGTTAGGTTCTTTCTAGGACGTGGGTGTCTAGGTAAAGTTAGCGCTATTATAGTCTAGAAATCAAAATAAAAATCTTACCGGATAGTTTTCCTCAGACAATCTCCCGTTCACAGCGTAAATCTTCCTCAGCACTGCCAAACACTCTTCAGATTTCCCCGAAGCGCTGAGAAACTTGGGGCTTTCCGGAGCGATGATCAGGAACAGTGTGCCAAAGACAAACGGCAGCGTACAAGCGATTATCAGCAGCCTCCACGGCCTGTAGTCAATACCCAGGAATGGCACTGGGAGGGAGAACTCCAGGGGAAGAATTAGCCAGGATACAGCTGAAAATAAAACATTAATTTGGTATCTTTAACAAAGAATTCGTTCGTTCGTAAAACCGATAGACGTTGGGGTCCCAAGGTGCTAGAATGGCGACCTCGCACCGTAAGACGCAGTGTTGGATGACCCCCACTAGGTGGATGGACGACATCAGGTGAGTCGCAGGCAGTGGCGTGCACAGGGTTTGAAGCTAGGGTAGGCATTAGTTAGGTAGGAACCTGTTTAGTTGCAGGCCATAATGAAAATTATGCATTGAGATATTATTACAACTGGGGTAAGCCGTGCATTTATGCCTCTATGACCTGCACGCCACTGGTCGCAGGGAGCCGCTAGATTCAGGCGGCGAAAAACCCGTGGCGTGCGGAATTCCCTACAAGAGACCTATGTCCAGCAGTGTACGTCTATCGGTTGATTATGATGATGAACAAAGAATTTGCTGTTTACTGCTATCTCCTGCTGGTAAGAGACAATGTGGCCGTTGTAGTATATAGTGCTCTCTCTGTTACATAATCCCGTACAAATGATAGAGACAAAAATCTAAGTGGGCGTTAACCATTTTGAGACACCAACTAATCCAGACATGTTTCAAAAAACATTCGAAATTCAATATTTAGAAAACATAGTTTCGTTTGTGATGTTTGGTGAGTAAAAATGGTTAGAGCCCACCGAGATTTTTGTTTCTGTCAGCAGAGAGAGCGCTAACTAACGTCTTTTTCTAACGTCACTTTCTATAAATTAAAAAAAAATCAAGCAGACCAGCCGTGTTTTTTATTTATTTAATTTAGGTACTATTTGTTTGTCTACAGCTCATGATTTCTATTACATAATATGATGTGACTTATATACCATACCAATGTAATTATTATGACTAATGTTTGCACGTGCATTGTTATACAGCTATGCAGCTGTATATACCTGTAGATGTACCTACAGTAAAATATTATATCTACTAGAAAATGGGCTCACTGGGCAATTAATTCCCCTGCATATTAACGATATCATTGTGTTAGTAGTTATATCTTGTATAATACAAGGTATAATTTGAGGAAAATCTCCAACTATAACAAGTAACAACGTATCCTACTTATATATTATGTATTTTTATTTATTTTTATTCCGTGTAAATAAATAAATCTAAAAATTATGCGACTGCTATTTCCATTGTTTTCTTGAAGTACCTAGCCTATGTTACAAGCCTTCTTCAACTATACCTAACTACATGTATAAAAAATCACGTCGATCGTCGTTGTTGCGACGTGATTAAAGGGCCCAACAAACAAACACACTTTGGAGTTTTCCTATCAATATGGGTAGGTACCTACCTAGTGATTTTATTTAAAAAAAGTTGCACTCTAGGAATCGGTGATATCCCAGTACAGAATTCCAAGAACTAACCCTATAAGTATCTAGGTACTTATCAATAAACAGTATAAAAACCGGCCAAGTGCGAGTCGGAATCGCACACAAAGGTTTCCGTTGCATCCACAGATGAGTGAATAATATTCTCTAATCTGTGGTTGCATCCACAGAGTACATTATATTATGGTTGCATCTTTTTGTGTGTTGTTTCGGATTGACTATGCTGCGTAGGCCCTGCTGGCCGCTACAGCGTCACCGTACCGTTGCATCGTACGGTCTACAAGATAATACCTAACATTTTTTTGTGAAACACTGCAAGTTAATGATGGATTGCGCCATCTATATATGATAAATTTAGTTTAGTATAAATTAAGTTTTTCGTGAACACATTTTTTTGTGATGTAGCCACAAATTCACCTTCCTGCCAAATTTTATGATTCTAGGTCAACAGGAAGTACCCTATAGGTTTTCTTTACAGTCAAACGGACAGATGGACAGACAGAGAGTCAGGCAGACAGACAACAAAGTGATCCTATGAGGGTTCCTTTTTTCCTTTTGAGGTACGGAACCCTAAGAATCTAAATACCTGGCAGTACAACGGTCCCGATACCAACGAAGGAAGACCCGAAGGCCACCATCTTGTCGCGGTGCCTCAGGTTGGTGAACTCCCCCAGGTAGGTGTACACGACGGCAGAGGAACCAGACATACTGGAAAGAGGTATAATGAGTTAACTATCTTGGATGTGAACCGGTTAAGTAGAAGAGGATAATTTTAGAACGACAGTACCCCTAAGGGAGGCAAGTGTTGTTATTATTTAGGGTCTGTAAGTATTACAAGAACGTTTTATAGTTTCGCCCAGTTCTTCTATAATAATTTAATTTTTGTCATATAGACTAAGGATACATCCAAATCTGGTGACGTACCTAATTGGGTATTTGACTACATCAAAAATAAATTATTTCTCAGTGATTATAAAATAGAGGGTCTTCCAAAATACGTAAAATCCACGTCCTTTGTTAGTTTTAAGAGTAATATCCATTTTTAATTATCGATTAAATTAAAAAAGTACGTCATTATGATGTGACGTCACATTTCAGTATTTCATAGAATAGCGCATAGTAAGTGCGCGTTTTGACGTTTGTTAAAAAGTTACTGATTTGACTAGTTGTCAAATACCGTATTAGAAGCTCATAGAGGTAATGTTATTTTTAGGCAGTTTTTAGGAGACTATTTTCACCGCGGTTAAAAGTCTCAACTGGTGACAGAAGGGTTGGCTCATTCCCAGATTCCACGCGTACATGATTTTTTTAAATATTTTATTATCAGGCTTTTACAAGGGCATGATTTGTACAGTAAATATTAGAAAAGTCTAGCCTTAAGATTTATTGTAAGAAACATTTTCAACATATTTTTTTACTACCTCACTTTACTATCTCACTTATTAGGTACTTTCCCAGATAATATTAAGTATATTTATTATGTTCACAAGATTTAAGTAAAAGAAAGAAATAATAATTTATTTACTTAAACTTTTACAAGTATTTTTGAATCGTCAGATGCATCTACCACTGGATCGGAGAATCAAAGGATCATATTGACGTGTGGCATAATAATTAAAATGTTAATTCCAATAATATTACGTATACCTATTTACTACATGATAAAAATGGTAAATACATCAATGTGGCATGCAGTTACCAACAATGTTATCAACCAGATGCATACCGATATTACTGATTTATTTATTAGCAACTAGCTGGTGCCCGCGACTTCGTTCGCGTGGAATTAGGTTTTTTAAAATCCCGTGGGAACTCTTTGATTTTCCGGGATAAAAAGTAGCCTATGTCACTCTCCAGGTGCCTACTCATGATTCGTAATGTTAATCTTTGGTATTCAACATAATAAGCTCGCTTCTGGATTCTAAATTTTTGAATAATCTAAACTATCTAAATATATAAAAGGAAAAGGTGACTGATTGACTGACTGACTGACTGACTGATCTTTATCAACGCACAGTTCAAACTACTGGACGGATCGGGCTGAAATTTGGCATGCAGCTATTATGACGTAGGCATCCGCTAAGAAAGGATTTTTGAAAATTCAACCCCTAAGGGGTTGAAATAGGGGTTTGAAATTTGTGTAGTCCTCGCGGACGATGTCGTGAGCATAAGCTAGTCTAAATTATATAAAAGGAAAAGGCGACTGGACTGACTGATCTATCAACGCACAGCTCAAAGTTCTGGACGGATCGGGCTGAAATTTAGCATGCAGATAGCTATTATGACGTAGGCATCCGCTTAGAAAGGATTTTTGAAAATTCAACCCCTAAGGGGGGGGGGGGGGAAATAGGGGTTTAAAGTTTGTGTAGTCCACGCGGACGAATGAATGCGGACATGAATAAGATGACTTACAAAACAGCGGAGCAAAAGGCCAGTAGACCGAAGGAGATCATGTCGGGCGCGAGGCTCGCCAGCACGGAGAAGGTCACGGAGATCATCATAGAGAACAGCATGACGAAGCGACGGCCGCGCGTGTCCGCTAGCCAGCCCCAGAAGTATGACGTCAGGATAATTGCTGGAAATAGTAAAGGTTTTGATCATCATCACTAGCATTTTACCAGTCTGTCAGTTTTATCTGTTAACCAGTTCAAGAATGGATTAGACAAACATTTGGAAAACTTGAATCACATATAGACGCATCAGCGAAAGTTGCTTAGTCTATAAAAAAAATTACTTAATAATAATTTTACATTTTCGTCCACTCCTGTTACTTATACCAGGACCCTTATTATAAATGCGAAAGTGTGTTTGTTTGTTGGTTTATTGGTGTGTCCTTCAATCACACGGTGCAACGGATTGACGTGATTTTTGCATGGGTATAGATAAAGACCTGGAGAGTGACATAGGCTACTTTTTATCCCGGAAAATCAAAGAGTTCCCACTGGATTTTTAAAAACCTAATTCCAAGCGGATGAAGTCGTGGGCATCAGCTCGTAAGTTTATATTTTTTGGGCTAGAAAAATTCTTGGATGCCCGTGATGTTCTATGACTTGCGTGTTTTTGGGATTCATAGGTAAGTGTTTTAGTAATTTTCCTCGTGACAAATCTTCAACCCCCTAAACAATCCATCAAACACAAGCAAACTATACTTAAGTTATCAACAACTAGCTGATGCCCGCAACTTCGTTCGCGTAGAATTAGATTTTTAAAAATCCCGTGGGAACTCTTTGATTTTCCGGGATAAATTTTTTTACAAAAAAAATAAAAACCGACTTCGTTACACAAACACTAAAAATTGAAAAATAATTTAATTTATTACCGAATATAATATTATGTATACAGAGTTAATATAGTTCCATAATAATACTTTTTGGTGCCGGTGCCAATTAGCTTTAGCTGCGCGAATCGTCTATAGACTTCATATTTTTATGAGACTCCACAATGGCACCTCATTGGCACCGACCCCAAAAAAAATATTAATATGGAACTATATTAACTCTTGTATACATAATATAATCGGTAATAAATTAAATTATTTTTCAATTTTTGGAGGAGTTCCAGTATCTATCTTCGAAGATGTTCATCAGATCTTCACCAAATTGAAATGGGACCAACTTTGAAGTATACCCTTTCAAACAAAAAAAGAATTTTCAAAATCGGTCTAGGCGTTTTCGAGTAATCGGGGAACATACATAAAAAAAAAAAAAAAAAAAAAAAGATTCCGACGAATTGAGAACCTCCTCCTTTTTTTGAAGTCGGTTAAAAAGTAGCCTATGTCACTCTCCAGGTCACATCTATACACATGCAAAAAATCACGTTAATCCGTTGCACCGTTGCGACGTGATTGAAGGACAACCAGCAAACAAACACACTTTCGCATTTATAATAAGGTTACTGATTAGCATGGATGACGGATTATCATGTTACCTAGGAAAGGTATCGCAGAGAGCCAGCCTCGCTGCGGCAGGGTGAGGCCCAGGTCGCACTGCGCGGCCGGCATCACGTACCCCATCACCAGGCTCTGCATGATCACCCCCATCAGGATCAGACCGCTGAGCAGCATATGCAGGATATTGTATATGCCGAAACCTGAAAATAATCACATTTTTTTTGTAAAGAATATTAGCCATGGCCCTTGACTAATAATCCCCTCTAACTAAGCGTGAAGCTTGTGCTAGGAGTAGGTATGACAACAGTGCAACGGGTGGGGTTTGAACCGGCGACCTTCCGAATTTCAGTCCGCACTTTTAACCGTTGAGCTATTAAGGCTCTAAGTTAGCGTAGGCTATTAATCTCTAGGAAGTATTCCTTCTATTACTCAGCCATAGCTGATCTTTTCAGTGTTTAGGGACCATCATCATCATCTTGATCAACCCATCGCCGGCTCACTACAGAGAGTACAGAGCAAGGGTCTCCGTTCAGAGTGAGAAGTCAAGTGCGCAATGACAGAGTTCACACACCTTTGAGAACATTATGGAGAACTCTCAGGCATGCAGGTTTCCTCACGATGTTTTCCTTCACCGTTAAAGCAAGTGATATTTAATTACTTAAAACCCACATAACAAAACATAATGACCCATGACACGGGTTAACCTGGTTTGGGGGTCGAGGGTAATTTTAAGCAAAGTTGTAATTGGAACAAATAAAGATTTATTTATTTATTTTATTTTATTTATAAACGCACATACATACGTACGTAAGTATCTACAAACATGGTGAAGGTATATGAAAACGATACATAGTATAAAACTGGTTCAAAGCAAAACATGATGAAATTTTGCCCTTTGTTTAATCATAATGTAGGTAGTAGGTACGTACCTATCTAATTTAAATATAAATAATATAGGTAGGTGTTTTAGTAATTAAATTAAATAAAAGAATTATATCATGCCACTTTATTTCCTTGGTTTGGGCGCGTGCATTTCGATTATAGATTAAGACCTAAGAGAGAGGGAGAGACCTTCGTTATTTTAGAAAAGCTTAAAGTATTTGAACTGTATTTTCATTTTAATCAGTCTTGTGGTTTTTACGTGAATTAAAACTAAAGCTTAACAAACAAACACGATTTTATTATTACACAGTTATTAGATACTTTATTAAGGCTTGTAAATAAGCTTGTATGTAAATATAATTAAACGTAAATAAGTATAAATTATAATCGTTGTTGAAACAAACCGAGTTTTGCGTTCGTCTTGTTAGTCTAGTAGGTACTTACTTATTATAGAGCTTAGCTGCTATTTGTTATGTAATTTATCTTTGGAAAACCCCATTATTGTTAAGAAAATACGTCGTAAAGTGTACCTAGTTAAAACTTTTTTAAATATCATATCTCTATGCAAATTTCAAAACATAAATGCAGATGAAGTCGCGGGCTTCATCTAGTATGTAGGTATGCAAGTAATTGACGGCGCTGTTATCTATCAGTAGGTATGAGTCCCGCAAATTGTTAATGCGCGTGGCCGCCATTTTAGTGACGTCGACGACGTTAGTTGAAGTTTCGAGCTGATGGTATTTTTTTTATTTCGGCTGACTTCAAAATGACGTCATTTCGATTTTAATGAGACATGGTTCCAGCGCAATAGCGATTTGCGGGACTTATAACAATCAAAATCCAATCAATAAGAACTCAACGGGCAAAAAACATATGAAATGTAGGTATACTTAGTCACTGTAACAAAACAACAAGACTCATTAGAAGCTAAAAAAACGCGGTCTACGGAAGCTAATCTAAAGCTAATTTAAAGAATGACAATTTTATTGTATAAAAACTTCTTCTCGTTGAAAAAATGGGTGGGTTGGTAAATGCATCGTCCAGACCTGCGCAATCAAAGCGATTACGCAGCGGGAATGTCAGCCGCGCAGCGATTGCCTCCAGTCCCACGATATTTAATGGCGCAATGAACTTGAACAGCACTCCTAGCTACGCTACGCGACACTTGCACAGTGCACGTATAGATTCACGTGGACGCTCCCGCATAGCGTCCCGCATCCCGCGTTCATGACGCGCATGTGTGGCCGTAGCTTTAAGTAGGTGGGTAGGTTTTGTTATATAAAATATAAGCGTGTGATTGGTCGATTGAACGCATCTCCTCTCCTCTCCGCTTAGGTGAATACTGGGCCTAAACCTATGAAAATTGATCATATTATCAAGACATACGGCCAGTGTGCGAAGTCAAGTTCGAATAAGAAAATTTTTCTTATAAGGACGCGGACGGCAACTGACGGGCAGTGTGAATTTTATTATACTTATTTAAATATATTGATTTCGTAAAAAATAACCCTTTAATTTTAAAAGGAAACATCCGAATTATATTATTATAATGTTATCTTTTTATTGCATACTATATTATTTATTACAAGGTTTGAGGAATTGACACGAATCGACGGATTATGACAGTTCATTATTTTATTACATTATTTTTGCGACATATTTTCCCCAAAGAAAGGAAATCAATGTAAAAACTAGTTGAATGGGGTTGATAAGGACTTCGCAGGGTTCTGCCTTATCGCATGATTAGAAATCTATTATGTGAATTTATTGTTGCTCTCGAATCTATATTTAAAACTATAAAACTCGTCAAGTGCGTGTCAGAAGTCAGAACACGGGTTCCGTAGCTCTGCTAACTCCTAAAAAGTTTTTTATTTCTCTAACTTTTTTAGTGTTGTTTTCAAATTAATGTCTAAGAAACCTAGTTATTAATGATTTTAAAATACCTACTTATCACTCAACGGGTAAACTTCTATTTACAGTTTTTGCAATTCACGAAGGCGAGTGCAGTGCGTAATCGCCGTTACTGTAAGCTTTGCACGTGTTAATCTGTAAATCGTTTGTTTACATAAGCACACAATCTGATCTATTTACGAATAATATATTATTTATTTAACAGAACGATCTGTATTGATATTTATTAGAGGAAGATTTCGAGGGTCATGCCATTTATAAAGCTTCATTTACGCCAGAGCTCGTGCGACCATTTACGATATTACGGCATGCCATTGGGCCGCATGCTACAGCAATTTAAAATATAGAAAAATAACCGAAGGATTCCGTACCCTCGTATAAGAAATAACACTTTTTTTTTGTGATAACATCACAAATTCAGGGTTTTCGGATTTTCACCTTTAGGTACCTACTTGTGTTATAAAATAAAAGACATAATATAAGACACTATCGACCTGCCCCGGCTTATTACAATTTTCGTAGGGATTTCAAATTTTTTTTAAAATACCAAGTAGTTAGGTACTTAGCATAATATATGTTACTAAGCCTAAGGTAAGGGATAGTGTATCTTTCTATTGTTGAAAGAATTTTCAAAATCGGTTCAGTGGTTCCAGAGATTACTTCCTACAAACAAACTTACAAACTTTACCTATAGTAATATTAACTATTGATTGCTACCTACCTGCCGAATTTCATGATTGTAATATGTCAACGGAAAGTACCATGGGTTTTGATTCACTCGCCGGTCTTGACAGACAGACAACGAAGTGATCTTATGGGGATTCCTTTTTCTCTGGAGATACAGAACCCTAAAAATGAAACTAGAGAGGCAATATTGGGGAGATGCTACCACATAA
This sequence comes from Maniola hyperantus, assembly GCF_902806685.2. Classification (NCBI taxonomy): domain Eukaryota; kingdom Metazoa; phylum Arthropoda; class Insecta; order Lepidoptera; family Nymphalidae; genus Maniola; species Maniola hyperantus. Next base: position 878,998 of record NC_048545.1, on the reverse strand, counting down.
GTGAGAGAGACAACGCTCTACAAAACCGACATCTCATTCTAAAGGTCGATCTAAGTACCTACATTATTTTCTGCCGCGTACTCTATCTCAGATTTTATCACTTTACTGAATCACTTAGTAAGTTTAAGCAATTACCTAAATATTACGTACTTTAACGGTGAAGGAAAACATCGTGAGGAAACTTGCATGCCTGAGAGTTCTCCATAATGTTCTCAAAGGTGTGTGAAGTCTGCCAATCTGCATGTGACCAGCGCGATAAACTATGGCCAAATCCTTTTCATTCTTAGGGGAGACCCGTGCTCAGTAATGGGCCAACGATGGGGTGATCATGTTGATGATGACTTTATCAGTATCTCTTGCTATCTAAGAACATCTGAACAAATATTTCCATTAGATATTGATTGTAAAATTGACTTGTTTACAAAATATTTAACCTATTTAATATGAAGATGTTACAAATACAGTGTGTTCAAGAATACTTACAAAGCTAATTCGATAAAAATATTGTATAGTAAGTTCGACTATCCGACATACCAATAGCGATTTTTAACCGTTAACTAACTAAGCGGCGATAGCCAAATGGTTAAGATTTTGGTTTTCTAGTCCGGAGGTCGGGTATTCAATTCCGAGAATTCTAACTTGCAATTACCTACTTAAGTGCAAAATATCACTTGCCGGTAAACATCGTGAGAAAAGGTGAACTGTGAAGTCTGCCAATCCGCACTTAGCCGGTGTGGTAAGACTATTTTTTTTAAATAGAGATAGCGAGCAAACTTGCAGGTGGGTCACCTGATGTTAAGTGATTACTGCCGCTCTTCATGGGCAGCACCAGAGGAACCGCCGATGCGTTGCCGGCCTTTAAGGAATTTGTTGGTCCGCCCCTTGAATAACCCCATGTTGTAATCTAGTGGGAACACCGCCGATGGGAGTTGGTTCCACAGTTTGCATGTGCGTGGGTAGAAGAATCGGGAACAAAGGACGGTCGAAGTACACCAGACACCCAGGTGGTGAGGGTGAAATTGCTTACGGTGGGGCGCGGTGCGGTTGTAGAAAAGGGAGGGTGGAATGAGGTCAAAAAGCTCTTCTGAGCACAATCAATCATTCTGATTATGTGCCGGTGATGGGTTGCTGATGATGAACTACGGAACCCTATCCACTTCCTAAAACAAATCAATTGCTCATTGCTGATATAATATTACTGATAGAACGCTCAAGGCCGTTCAAATTAGGACGCAGACTCGACTCATATTGATATCTAGCCTTGATTGAACTAGATTATTGTGGATCCCACTGTATAGTGGCACTGAAGTAGGTACTTGATGTCCTCATTACTACTAATTAATTATACACATCAGATAACCTAGTCTATTGCATTATAATATTACGATAAGATTTTTTAAGTCCCGATAACTCAATAACAGAAACTCGGTTAACAACATCTAATCTACAATAACAGAAACAGAAATCCGGAAAATTGTGGGTATGTTTATTGGTTTGTCCTTCAATTTTTGGGAGTGACCTCGGATCATCATCATCATTATTATTATTATTTATTTATTATTTAATTAGAACGGCCATAAAGCCAATTACACTAATTAAAATGATCAACAGCAGGTCCTCCTCACATAATGAGAATAGTTTTGGCCATAGTCTACCAAATGCGGATCGGCAGACTTCACACACCTTTGAGAACATTATGGAGAACTCTCAGGCATGCAGGTTTCTTCACGACATTTTCCTTCACAGTTAAAGCAAGTGATAATTTATTACTTAAAACGCATATAACTCCGAAAAGTTAGAGGTGCCCGGGATCGAACCCGCGACCGGCCGATTAGCAGTGGCGTGCAGGTCATAGAGGCATAAATGCACTGCTTACCCCAGTTGTAATAGCTCAACGCATATTTTTCATTATGACCTGTCAGTAAACAGGTTCCTACCTAACTAATGCCTACCCTGGCTTCAAACACTGTGCACGCCACTGCCGATTAGGAGGCGTACGTCCTACCTACGTCACACCTACGTCCTATCACGTCGCAACGGAGCAACAGGTCGACGTGATTTTTTGCATGGGTATATACTTAAAGACTTGCAGAGTGACATAGGCTACTTTTATCTCGGAAAATCAGAGTTCCCACGGGATTTCTAAAAAATCTAAATCCACGTGAAAGACGGGATCGCGGGCATCAGCTGGTGGTTGATAGTTTTAAAAAAAATCCTAGGTATTCAATGCGGTATGACTTAAAGGGGTAAAGCCTGTAATATGTACGAATTGTCAGTTTAAGTAACATAAAAATGCAACTCCTCAATATATCGAATTAGGTTGCCTGCACATCGGATTGAAAGAGAGGTGATGCAAAATTATGTAGGTTAGGTAGTTAAGCAATACGATTAAGACAATAGTATGTAAGATTTCTTTATTAGTATTGTTAGTCCATAAGCGAGAGTAGATCATAAGCCGGCTCTCAATAAACATCTTTCACCGTTGCCGCATTTAATTATTACCATACGGCCACAACATATCTCATGGCGACCCTTGCCAGTCGGTGCATGCCTAATCTAAGTGCGTGCACCGGCTGGGCACCGATCAAGATGAAGACTACACAATTTTCAAAAGAATATTATCAAGATTCAAGACTCAATTAGAACAAAAAGAAGAAAATAATTCCACGTCCTATATTAATAATCAAGAAACACTAACATCAAGAAATAAGCCAAAAAAAAAATGAATCGCTTATGAACAGAAGACATCTCAAGCTTCATTGATCGGCCCAGCATCATCGTGCGTCCAGGGTTATCCCGGCCAAAACTAGGAAGTGTCCAGGGTATTCCCGGCCCAGTTCGAGGAGTCCAGGGTTTTCCCGGCCCATTAAGATGCAGTAAAGAAGAGGCGCAGACTCCAGACCTCCGGACCTGATGACCAAAACCTGTCCTGATGACGACGGCGACTACACGGCGGTCACGAAATTGACTATTGAAATGCGTCGCTAACAGTTAAAGTAAGTGCAATTTATCTCTCGTAATGGGCAAATAGGTAGAATGTGTAGCTATTGTAATTTTTTATCTTGGGTACCTAGTTAATTTAATTTTGTACGTAGGTTAGGTAAATATTGGTTTTTTATAATAAATAATACTTGCTCCACTATCTACTAATAAGTTCCGTTCGTGCTTAATTTGTAAGATTTTATATAGTGTGTAGGATAGTTTAAAATAATAATAGATAATTAATAAATGAATAAGTAGGTACTTACTTCTTTCGTAAGTATTCGGTGTTAAAATCGAAATATAATAATTCAGAGAATTATAACGGTGCCATCGCGTGGTCAACGACACACGCGTACCCGAACATTTGATATTGTTATACGAGACAATGGTTTTGCTAGAGATGCAATTTGCAAATACAAGGAAATTAATATGAAATAAGGAGAATTTTTTCCCCTACAGACGTTTTTCGTCTAGTTTCGTGCAAGTTTTGACGATATAAGGCTATACCCGGCTTTGACAAATTAGGACACTGCAAACCAAAGGCTTGATCACCCTTCGGCTGTAGAAGTGCTATAGGTATAAAATATACAATATTTATTTTGGGATTGAGACATACTGACGTAGGAAGATGATTATTATTTATTTATTTGGACGCGATGTTTTGCGCATATTTAGTACCTCCTCATTCAACTATATATTTGTCTAGACTCTTGATCATTATCTACCGCGCTGGTGTTAGTGAAAGACCTAGAATTTTTATGAAAAGTTGAATGTTATTGAAATACTTATTGAAAGAAATAAGTTTGATGAAGACTATAAGTCTTATGAAAAATGCTTGCAAGCATGTTATGTTAAATATTTATTAGGAGAGAGTACGCGCCGCGTTTGTTGATTTGTTTATTTGTTTATTTATTTGTATTATGTGAAGAAGTAACTTGAAAGGAAGATGAAGACTAGGAGAGATTTATTTTGACTGTCCAGGAAATATAAATACCTGAGATGTTTACTTAATAATAGGTCTTACGACGATGCTAAAACGACAGCTGTATACTTATGATGACGACTATTTGATAGGTTATAGAATCTTTTGAAGTCGATTTGTGAAATCGATACCTCAGCTTATACATATCTAATACCTATGATGCTATTTTGAGATTATTTTATTACATATGATGGGATTTTTCGAAACTTTTGTAAAAGTTAAATCCTTGACTGCACTTAATAGATTACGATTTTTCTATTTATAAGTAAGGTTGAAAGTATGCCCATACGAAGTAAGAGATAAGATAAATTGCACTTTAAGCACAGGAAGTAACTAAAAAAAATGTTTCCTTACATAATTTAATTTTATTTAGCATTAGATTTTATTTTTGTGATTGTCATCATCTTTTCTTCTGATTCGATGTAGCGTCTAACATTTTTTTTCTTTTAAGGGGAGGGGTAACCGCATACATTTTCAGGGGAGTTGTAATATGTACGAATTGTCAGTTTAAGTAACATAAAAATGCAACTCCTCAATATATCGAATTAGGTTGCCTGCACATCGGATTGAAAGAGAGGTGATGCAAAATTATGTAGGTTAGGTAGTTAAGCAATACGATTAAGACAATAGTATGTAAGATTTCTTTATTAGTATTGTTAGTCCATAAGCGAGAGTAGATCATAAGCCGGCTCTCAATAAACATCTTTCACCGTTGCCGCATTTAATTATTACCATACGGCCACAACATATCTCAAGCCATCGATATAAAAGACGAGATATGCCCAAGCGAACAAAAATTTTCACGGTTTAGGAACCAAATAAATCAGCGCCACCTCTTAGATGCTTGTTCAATCATTGGCGCCCTGTCCTTACGAAGTAATATATAAGTCAATGGGTAAAGCAATTTTTTTTCGTCTCGCGCTTTTCAAGCTCTGAATATATTAATATTCTTCTGAGTAACTGACAGGTTTCGATATCATTATACCTGTACTAAGCTCGGAAATGTAATTCGAGATCAAAAATGTAAATAATGGTGTGGCCATTTCAAAATTATAGCCTTGTCCATGTAGTTTGTGAAAAATTACTAAAATATCGTGTTACAATAATTTATATTGCACAGAGTCCAATAATAAATAAAATGTTACTGTTTGAAATATTATAATTGTGCAGCGTTTTTAAACTATCGTGAGTTTGTGAGTGATATGATATACAGGATGTCACCAGAACGCTAGCAAAAACGTTATTGTTATACTTACTACCTAAACACAATCCAATACTTAAATCTTTTATACCGTTTTTTATGAATCAAAGTAGGATTATAATTAGACTTTCTAGAAAATTCAATTCAATTCAATTTTGTTTTATGGCGCGCGGCTGCACCAAACGAGCGCTAGGTATTTACTTCGCCAATGTTGTGTGGAATTGAAAAGATTGTGGTTGGTGATAAATGGTGATAGCTGGGAGTAGTCATTGAGCACCCCTTATTCGTCGATTTGACAGTGACAATTATTCTTTGTTCACGTTTTTGATCTCAAATTACATTTCCGAGTTTATATTTCAATATTATAGAACAGAATTTGCCCCGGGCCTCTAAAGGCCCCAGTACACAATGGCCTGTGATGGGCCATGCTTTGCAATACACAACTGTAGGCCATGATCACTTGATCCATGAGCCATCATTGCTGTCTGGCGAAGCACTACTTGCGATTGACGTGCCACGATTGAAAGTTATTGTCCGCCACCATAACCCTCTGTACACAATGGCGATTGGCTGAAGTGGGCCAGCATACCTATTACCTACGCCTTTGTGTATTGGGGGCTAGTTACGCCACTGTCTGCCACTGCCATATCTCTTTCGGTTAGCTTCCACCATAGAGCTTGCATCTTTAATATGTAAGCTTGTAATGCTTGAAAAAACTAAGCGACCTTGTGACTATAGGAAATAGTTCTATAAATAAAATATTGTTTTACAATATTTTTATTGGCATTTACTTATTGTTTTCCTAGTATGTCTGTCCCTCCATAAATTATTACTATTGTCAATGTGACTTATTAATTCAATTACTACGATTGATTATCATTTGGTACCTACTTTGGACTTCATTTAAGGATAATCTATGGGTAATAATACAATAAATAATAACCATCACTGCCTCTTTGCTTGACACAATAATTTAATTGTTCCAATTTCCAATTACATGTTATTTAATGGTTATTTATGACAAAAATCATGGTGGACTTAGGCTGAAATCTAAAGAGCGCACTTTGATTTTGCTCATAGTTAAAACGAGACAGATTTAATGAGATATACATTTATCTCGTTTTAACTCTGTTTTAAGTCTAAGCAAAGTCAAGGTGCGCTCTATAGATTTCACCCTAAAACTTGGCCGGCCAAATGCCATCCAAACATAAAATTTAAATAGGTACCTGATGTACTTGGCTACTTTAAAGTTACTTACTTTGCAAAGTTAACGGTTTTTAGGGTTCCGTACCTCAAAAGGAAAAACGGAACCCTTATAGGATCACTTTGTTGTATGTCTGTCTGTCTGTCCGTCTGTCTGTCAAGAAACCTACAGGGTACTTCCCGTTGACCTAGAATCATGAAATTTGGCAGGTAGGTAGATCGTATAGCTGACATTTGGGGAAAAATCTGAAAACCGTGAATTTAGGGTTAGATCACACAAAAAAAAAATTAAATTGTGGTCATGAACTAATAATTAGTATTTTCAATTTTCGAACTAAGATAATTATGTCAAGTGGGATATCATATGAAAGGTCTTTACTTGTGCATTCTAAAACAGAATTTTATTTATTTTTATGTATCATCGTTTTTTAATTATCCTGCAAAATGTCGAAAAAATGCGACTGTAGAGTGTAGTACGGAACCCTCATTGCGCGAGCCTGCTCGCACTTGGCCGGTTTTTTAGAAAAAAGGATGGCAGAATTAAAGATTTAATTAATTACAAAAAAAAAACATGATAAAATCAGGTGACCAAAATAAACTACTCTTACAACTAAATTACTCTCTCTCTCAAAATAAATAAATCAACTTATTAATTGACTTACCAGTTAATAACATCGCCTCGTCGAGTGTTGCAATGGAGGAGTCATTTTTCACATTTTTATCCAATTTTCCGTTTACCACCATGATTGCCTAAAACAAATAAAAGAAAACATAAAATATATTTATTTATTAGTATATCTCCACACACCAATTTTATAATTTTATTTTAATTAGTCCGTATATTGATTGATTAACACTACTCACAAATTTAGATATTTTATTTTATTTTGTTTATTTGAAAGTAATCAACAGCGTAAATACATAATTACAATTTAAATTTAAATCTAGTTATAACAGAAGGCCAAAAGAGATTACTTAAAATTATAATTAAAACTATTTTAACAGAATAGATTTAGAATAAACAATAATAAACGATATTTAAAGCTCCTAACTTTGTATAATAAAAAGGTTATATGAATCTACTTTTTATTATATAAAAATGCGATAAGTAACTTCTTAATCGGTGTCCACACTATTTATATAGGTACTCCGTATTAAACGCACGCGACATCAATATTTTCGCCGCAAATTCAAATGTTTTTCCATTATAAAGACGTCTACACTGACGAAAATTTGAGATTCGACACAATAAAATTCGATAAACACAACACAACGCAATTTTTATATTGGTTTGGATGAGACTTTTGTATTATTCGGTCTGCATGAGGTACCTAATAATGAAAATATGAAAATAAAATAAACCAAAAGAGAGCAAAATGACGACAAAGTTATTGAAAATCTTTAAAAGTTTGCATTTATGAAACAAAAAGAAGTTCATTTTATACTTACTCATAAAAGAAAATCAAAAATTAAATCTTTACCTACTTAAATAAAAGTATGTGCTCTCAAATCCGTAGGTAAAATAAACTCTTTGTTTTCTTTTTAATTAAAAAAGTTTGTCAAAGAGTTTCGATCGTCTAGAAATAGGCGAAGAGAGCGTGCGACCGCCTCCAGTCGTTTCCCTACAGTCAGTGCAATTATTAAGCAAAACAATAAATTTATCACAGCTGATGACGATTGATAACTAAATATAATCTATCTTTACTGGCACAAAATATCTACGCAAGCGCGTATTTTCATTGTTCACTAACTGAGAACGGGCCTCCTCTCGGAGTTTAGCCAATAGTCTTCCAAAGCTAGCCAAATAAGGATTGGCAGACATCACAGACCTTTGAGAATATTATGAAGAACCCTCAGGTATGCAGGTTTCCTCATGATGCTTTCTTTCTGCAGCGGTAAAGCAAAGCAAGTGATATTTTTAAGAACTAAAAAAAACGCGACTTCATTCGCGAGCTTTTTTTTTCGCAAGTTTTTTTAAATCCCGCCGGAATTCTTCAATTTTCAGGAATAAAAAGTAGCCTAATAGATATGCCACTCTCCAGATCTTTTGTATAGAAGCAGGCGTTATTTTGCGGAAATCCGTGGGCGGAACCAAACTGCATGTTGTAGCGTGCAGCATGCGATATGCACCGCCCGCCTTCCCACTGCTAAACGTGCGGGAAAAGCAAGCCAGCAAGCAGTATGCTCCACCACCATTACTATAATATTAATAGTTAAACACCTGAAGATTGAAGAATGACGTAACTTTAATAAGCTTGTTGTTCCTTGTGTATTAAAAGGATTTGTTATTCTCTAACTTTTGAAGTTTCAGGATTTCCTATAGAAACATATCATCATCCCATACCTACTGTAACAGATTTGTAAAATTTCATCATAAAGTGTAATAATTATCGACTAAGTACCTATGCCCCCCATTTTGTCCCCAGAGGGGTATAATTTATAAAAATCCTTTCTTAGCGGATATCTACGTCATAATAGCTGCATGATTTTCAGCCCGATCCGCCCCGTAGTTTGAGCTGTGCGTTGATAGATCAGTCAGTTAGTCAGTCAGTCACGTTTTGCTATTATATATTTATCTAAATACTAGCTTATGCCCGTAACTTCGTCCGCGTGGACTACACAACAAACCCCCATTTTGTCCCCTGAAGAATTTTCAAAAATCTTTTCTTAGCAGATGTCTACGTCATAATAGCTGCATGCTTTTCAGCCCGATCCGCCCCGTAGTTTGAGCTGTGCGTTGATAGATCAGTCAGTCAGTCAGTCACCTTTTCCTTTTATATATTTAGAAGAAGATAACAAATTTACTGTAGCAATAAAGAGATTCGGGTAGGTAGTTATCTTTATTGGCTGATATTACGGTTAGCGGTCATACGGTCACCTTTTTGTTACTAACGGAGAAAATGATATTCATTTTACTTTCATACGTGAAGAAAGTCATTCTTAGTAAGCCTTTTATGTTAATTTACTAGCTGCCCCGGCGAACTTCGTACCGCCTAACATGTATTCCTTTTTCAGGAATTTTTTATAAAGTTTTCTCTCCGTAAGAACCATCCCCGTACTTCAAGGAATATTATGAAAAAAGAATTAGCGAAATCAATGCAGCTGTTCTCGAGATTTGCAATCAGCAACACATTCAGCGATTCATTTTTATATAGAGATTTGATTACGTGATTTTAGAAAAACCTGTGACAACCTAGTGGCTAAGACGTCCGCCTCCTAATTGGGAGGTCGGGGGTAATAGATTAAAGGTACGTGGGACCGAGGTACGTAATAGACACCATCTTAGGATGCAGGATTTCAGGAATATGTAATCCATTTATCAGCCCTTATCCGGCAATTTCCGTTGAATGAATTACTATGATCCGTTCGAATTGGCAGAGCGATTCTTATCATAGTCATATCAACTTTATGACATCAATATTATGCACATTATGTTATACTTATGGTAACATAACTCGTCCGTAAGAATGTAAATAATTTGCATCAAAATAATGTAATATACTACGTCAATAGACTTTAGTTATTATCTACTTATTCTCTTGATTATAATTTGTTTTGAGTTTTTGACACTTTTGTTTAAATTATAATCATCTTATCTTAATATTCGTCATAATGAAATTAAACAGAAAAAACCGGTCAAGTGCGAGTCGGATTCGCACATGAAGGATTCCGTTGGGTCGTACAAGGTATCATCATCATGATCAACCCATCGCCGGCTCACTACAGAGCACGGGTCTCCTCTCAGAGTGAGAAGGGTTTTGGTCATAGTCTACCACGCTGGCCAAGTGCGGATTGTCAGACTTCACACACCTTTGAGAACATTATGTAGAACTCTCAGGCATGCAGGTTTCCTCACGATGTTTCCCTTCACCGTTAAAGCAAGTGATATTTTAATTACTTAAAAACGCATAACTCCGAAAAGTTAGAGGTGCGTGCCCGGGATCGAACTTTCAACCTCATTGGAAGGCGGACTTCCTAATCACTAAGCTACCACAGCTTAGCAGCAGCTTAGTACAAGGTATACCCAACACTTTTATCTATATATAACAGGAGAAGGTGACTGACTGACTGACTGACTGACTGATCTATCAACGCACAGCTCAAACTACTGGACGGATCGGGCTGAAATTTGGCATGCAGATAGCTATTATGACGTAGGCATCCGCTAAGAAAGGGTTTTTGAAAATTCAACTCCTAAGGGGGTTAAATAGGGGTTTGAAATTTTGTAGTCCACGCGGACGAAGTCGCGAGCATAAGCTAGTTCTACATAAAAGTGTTACACTGCAAGTTAATTACGGATTGTGCTTGTGTGATTTAGGCAACTAATTTCTTCGTGAACATAATATTTTTAATTCACGGTTTTCGGATTTTGCCTTTACTTGTGATATAAGACCAACGGGAAGTACCCTATAGGTTTTCTTGACAGACACGACTAACAGACATACAACAAAGTGATCTTATAAGGGGTTATTTTTTTCTTTTGAGATACGGAACCCTAATAAATAGATCTTTGTAGTAAAGCCGATTTTATTGGCACTCCATCTTCATCATCATCATCACCACCACCACGTCTTATAACTTGCTAGCTTTTGTGCGCGACTTCGTCCGTGTGCAATTAAGTTCTTAAAAATCCTATGAAGCCTCATCCTCTAGGTCTGCCCGTGAAAGTTTCTTCAAACTTTCCTTTCCCTTTAGAATTTCCGAAAATCGTGAAACATGTAGAATGTAGGTATTCCTTTATTTTCAACCGGTTGCACCCCTAATGGGACTAAGTAGGGGATGAAGGTTTGCTCGAAAGTTCGTCATTTTTCGTGTTATCCATGAAAATTGGTATTTGGGCATCCGGTTAAAAATGAAGAATTTATACGTGCTTCAGGATTTTGGAAATAACTAGGGCGGGTCAGCTGGTCACGTTTAAATTAAGTAAGTATATAAATTATAGAGTTCTTTTGGTTTTCCAAAAAAAAATCCTATTGTGTTAAATAGATTGCACATGCAGTCATACACCCACTAACTTAGGTAAAACACAAAACATTTCGAAAACACACGTTTCTAACAAACCTTTTCAGTTGATCCATACGATTTCACGAACACTTGTAAGTCCAATTTTTTGGCAACAGATGGCGCTGTACTCAAGACTCCGGGTTTCAGATAGGGATTACAAAAAGTTTTCTCGTTGGCCGCGCGTGCGCGAGCGTTGCCGGCGACTGCCACGCTTCTTGCAGAGTCATTCGTTATATAATAGACATTGTATAAAGGTCTGAACACACAAAAAGCGCGATAGCTACGCACAAACACATAAGTAACAAGTACTTAGTAATTAAAAAATCCGCCCACGTGCGTGGCGGGCCACGCGCAGTGTAGGGTTCCACAGAACTCCTTAACCTGTGAACCCTACTTAGCCATGATAGTTTCCTTTAAAATTGATTATATATAGTACTACTGCTGTGAATTTTTTCACGTTCCTATATACTACCACTTGGCTGATAGAGGGAGAGGGGGGGGGGGAGGGGACACACTTGACTCTAATAAAAATTAGCACTTTAAAACATCATATTTTCCAAAAAAAAAATCATCCGCACTTTACATGTACAACAACAAAATACAAATACAAATACAAATTATTTATTTGCTGATTGTAGGTACATTTATAAGTTGTCAATTACAATTTTTGATTCGAGCTACAATCTACCATACTATGGTGTGCAAATTTGAATAGGTACACAAATAGAATTATTAATAGGAATCCTTACTACAACAGTAGGCAACACAACAATTATTTATTAATACAATAGCTCAAATATCTCATTATTAACATATTATTCATTATAATTAATCAATTATTATTATTTTGCATTAAAAAAAAAAAAAAGTAAGTCATAAAATTATTATAATCTAATTAATGGCAAAAGGGCAGTTTCAAGTATTTCTATTATGTCCGAATAAGTACATACTAAAAAAAAAAAAAAAAAAGTTATATGTCAAATAAGTTAGTAAAAATTATAGAGTTATGATACTATCACTGGTAAAAATGTACATTTCTTAAATTTTAAAATTTAAATAATCTCCAACCGATGTAGGGGAGCTACCCTAAAAAAATATTTATGACAGTTTTATTTAACCGCTTTGTCGGCGTGATTAATATTTATACCCATGCCAAATTACAGATTTCTAGCACTAATGCACTAAACGTCTCTGAGATTAACTGAGGACGGACGGAGCGACGCAGGATGAAGGTGCGGGCTGAAAACGTTTTTTTTTTAAATAGATATAGCGAGCAAACGAGCAGGCGGGTCACCTGATGTTAAGTGATTACCGCCGCCCATGAACATTTGCAGCACCAGAGGAACCGCCGATGCGTTGCCGGCCTTTTAGGAATTTGTTGGTCCGCCCCTTGAATAACCCCATGTTATAATCAATATGGAAAGTCCAAAAGTCATTTGTGGGTATGGGTATTACCTTTTATAATAAAATCCCGCAAACTATTTTGGATTTACCTTTTCACAAGTTTAAAAAATCTAATAAAAATATGCTCCTGAAAAAAGCATATTACACAATTGAAGATTATCTAAATGATAAAAGAGCGTGGATTTGACCTGCAGCTTGTTCCGGCGACGCACAAGACTGCAAATACTATTTTATACATGGCATAATCTTGTACCTATATCAAATATTTGAAAAGAGCAACCGCCGAGTTTCTTGCTGGTTCTTCTCGGTAGGAAAGGCATTCCGAACCAGTGGTAGATGCATTCGACTATTCGAAAGTACTTGTAAAAGTTTATTCGAATAAAAAAGATTTTTATTTATTTATTTATTTATAATCTAGTGCAAACCGCAAACGGGGTTTTTGAAAATTTGTTAAATGATTATTATAAACTCACAAATCACTAGTCACAGTCATTACACTAATTTTGCTACTAATAGAATGAGATGCCGCGTTGTTTGAGCTTTTAACATAGATTAGGAGGTCAAAGTTGGAGTTTTGGCTACAACAACAACCGACATTTCCCATTTTGTTCCAAATCTGACCTAAGAACTACAGAATAAAAGATAAGAATACATAAGTAGAATTAGTTTTAACCACGGAGGAGAAAAATTCTCTCTTCCGTGGCTTTAACAGTGAAGAAAATATCGCGAAGACCTGCATGCCTTTTTTTCACTTAGGAGGGGAAAATCCTCATGAACATAGTGCCGGACTCCTACCGACTAAAAAGTAAAAACCCCTCCTTTCTTTAAGCAATAATGTTCCCACCTTGTTGGCCTACCATTACTGCCGCGGTCTTCTTCTCTTCTTCCTTCTCTTTCATCTTTCTCCTTACTTTCCATTATGGCTTCCATATATTTCTGGATTATCAGCCACTTCCTTTCCTTCCCTTTCTCTTTTGAGGTACGGAACCCTAAAAAGGGGATGGGAGGGATGACACCTGGATTCTCGTTCTATATAATTTGTATACATTTATGTGTAAAACATTTCAGTGCATTGAAAGCGATTAAAATATAGTTGTATATGACAACCTTGAAAGTAACCTGTCGGTGTCGCATACATGCCAAGTAACTACAAAGGCATTTTTTTTTCCTAGTTTTTTGTTCCTTGCCTTGCACAAATCAAATATTAAGTACCTACAATAAATTCTAATTTCGTCTACTCTAAATCAGGTTAACCAATTTTTAGGGTTCCGTACCTCAAAAGGAAAAACGGAACCCTTATAGGATCACTTTGTTGTCAGTCTGTCTGTCTGTCTGTCAAGAAACCTACAGGGTACTGTCCCGTTGACCTAGAAACATGAAATTTGGCAGGTAGGTAGATCTTATAGCTGACATTTGGGGAAAAATCTGAAAACCGTGAATTTAGGGTTAGATCACACAAAAAAAATTAAATTGTGGTCATGAACTAATAATTAGTATTTTCAACTTTCGAAGTGAGTGACTATATCAAGTGGGGTATCATATGAAAGGTCTTCACCTGTACATTCTAAAACAGATTTTTATTTATGATTATGCATCATAGTTTTTAAATTATCGTGCAAAATGTCGAAAAAATACGACTGTAGTACGGAACCCTCATTGCGCGAGCCTGACTCGCACTTGGCCGGTTTTTTTTATACTTACTGATTTATTATAAAAAGGTTTTTCATTTCAGTATTAAAATAATTCTTCGTTTGTCTGTAAGTTTGTACGTATTGTTGGTGTTAAAATGTTAAATGTGATTTTCATTATGATTATTATTTTCACGACGAATATTTATTTAGGTAGGTAGGTACTTACCTAAATAACTTAAGTCAACTCTCTAAATAATAGAGCAGTTAGAAAAGCTGGAGAAAGCTTGCGAATTGTCATAGACTAAGAGCCAGCATGTGCCAGACATTCATTATTTTATAAAAGTTTATCTGCGTTTTATCCCCAACATAGGGAGGAATGATGGCTTTGGGAGATAACAGGTAATTAAACCTTAAAAGTTTAAGGGTGTCTGGCAGGGGGTCTAATACTATTCCGAAGAAAACAAAAAATAGACTTTGACGTAAGATTTTTTACAACTTTGTTTACCTGTTATCTCACAGAGCCACTATGATCAAAACTTCATAATCGCTGATCATTCCTCCTTGTGTTGGGGACAATACGCAGAGAAACTTTCAGTTTTTATACAATAAAGAGGGTCTGACACGCGCTGGCTCTCTCTCTATTACCTTTTTAACCGACTTCCAAAAAGGAGGTGGTTCTCAATTCGGCCCGTTTTTTTTTGCGACTTTTTTTTAAATGTTTGTACATCGATTTTTTCCAGGTTTCTGGACCGATTTGCAAAAATTTTTTTTTTCACAGACTAGACACTTAATTTGGTACAATTATATACCCCCCGGGACGCTCAAGCTACTGTTTATCTTGGAAAGTCAAAGATTTCCGGCGGGATTCTTTGAAACCTAAATACATGCGGGTGAAGTCACGGGCGGGTATTATCTAGTAAAGCGATTAGAATTAGAACTGATTATTATTATTATTGACCTGACATACATATAAAACCTGTTGGATTATTTGCTTTATTGTTTTTTTGTAATTATACTACCTACTTAGGTATAGATATCTAGGTATAGTAACTCGACAGGTCGAGATGACAATCGGGGAGGGAAAGCCCCGCACACCCGCACAGGCCCAGCGCTGCCCCGGTGACGTGCAGGTGTGCGGGGCGTCCCCCCCCCCTCATACCTCGATAGCCATCTCAACCTGTCGCGGACTATACATACCTACTTGTACAATTTACGCTAGGACCATTGACTTATACTGCTTCTTTGATAAATCATAAGCTAGGTTGGGCAGCTTTTGGGAAATTGAGTCAAGGCTTGTCATCGTCAATTCCTCAGTACCTGAAGACGAAAGTCTTTAACCAGTGTGTTCTTCCCGTCCCCACCTATGGTGCTGAAACGTGGACACTGAGAAACGGCCTTGTTCACAAATTCAAAGTCGCTCAGCGAGCTATGGAGAGGGCTATGTTAGGAGTTTCCCTGAGGGATGAGATCCGAAATAAAGAGATCCGCAGTAGAACCAAGGTCATTGACATAGCCCAAACTATTAGCAAGCTGAAGTGGCAGTGGGCAGGCCATGCCTGTCGTAGAGGCGATGGCCGTTGGAGCCGGAAAGTCCTTGAGTGGAGACCGCGTTTAAGCAAGCGCAGTGTGGGACGCCCTCCAGCACGATGGACCGACGATATAAAGAGGCTGGCGGGAAGTGGCTGGATGAGGAAGGCTGAGGACTGGGTGTGGTGGCGCTCTTTAGGGAAGGCCTATGTCCAACAGTGGACGTCCACAGGCTGATGATGATGATGATGATAAATCATAGTAGTACCCATATACTTAGTGCCATAGAAGGGGAATATTAGTCCAGCCCCCCAATTGTGTAAGAATAACCATTTCATGGCTATCGCAATCGTCAAGAATTCTGCCCTTTGATTGGCTGTGAAAAAATGTAAACAGCGAATCAACCAATCAAATGGCAGAATTTCTTGACGATTGCGATAGCCATGAAATGGTTATTCTTACACAATTGGGGGGCTGATTTAGCATGCTTTTGCGTATTCTTTAAAAAAAAAATCAGCGTTACGACAGCGATTTAGTTTGTAATCGAATAAAAAATCTTTGCACTTAAATAAGTAATTTATTTCCGTGGATCCACTATTGACTATACTTACCTAGTAGGTACAGTCACTTAAGTATAATAATATTATTATGCCCTCTCTACACTCGCGCGCGAGTCGTGACGTGCAAGCAGTGTGCCGATTGCTTCCCAAAAATGCACTAGTATTAGATAGTGCTAATTGTATTTACCTACTAGCTGATGCCCGCGACTTAGTACGCGTGGATTTAGGATTGTAAAAATCGTCTGGTGTCGGTTCGACCAGTTCGATCGGTTAGGTGTCTGGTGCACTTCGACCGTCCGTTGTGCCAGATCCTTCTTTCCACGCACATGCTTCTGTGGAACCAACTCCCATCGGCGGTGTTCCCACTAGATTACAACATAGGGTTATTCAAGGGGTGGACCAACATATTCCTAAAAGGCCGGCAACGCATCGGCGGCTCCTCTGGTGCTGCAAATGTTCATGGGCGGCGGTAATCACTTAACATCAGGTGACCCGCCTGCTCGTTTGCTCGCTATATCTATTAAAAAAAAGCCGTGGGTCGTGGACCGTGAACTCTTTGATTTTCCGGGATAAAATGCCTATGTCACTCTCCAGATCTTAAACTATAGCCATGCAAAAATCACGTCGATCCGTTGCTTCGTTGCTACGCAATTGAAGGACAAACCAACAAACCAATAAACCAACATACTAACAAACAAACACACTTTCACATTTATAACAATATGGGTAGTGATAGTAAGAAGTTGTTTATAAAATAATCGTGGAATATAAAATTTGTTTCGTCCGTTCACGGGCTTCCGGGCCGCAATTCGCGCGGTAGTGTGGAGCGGGCATTACAAAAACTTTTCTTAAAATATACCTAAATAAATGCGTTGTGTATATAATAAAGCTAATATGCACATGGTTTAGTAGTTTCAGTCAGAGTATTAAAAATAGGTATTTATTAGTAGCTAGTAAATAATAATAGTTCATCATCCGACTTTGCTCGGCGGCTGATCTCGCGGTAGTAGAAAGCTGAGGGCTGCGCACACTGGAAACAAATACCTAAGTCAAAACACATTTTGAAATATTAACTGAAAATAAATACCTAAGTCAACATTTTGAAATTATAACGGAAAATAAATACCCAAGTCGAAACTCGAAACCCAAAAAGAAAATCAAAACTTGTGAAGAAAAATCAAAAATACATAAGTAGGTATTTATTTCATTGCAAAAGTGTCTGTTCTCCCGAATTGGCAGGCATCTATCGGGAAAAGGAGACAGACTGACTGACTGATCTATCAACGCACAGCTCAAACTACTGGACGGATCGGGCTGAAATTTGGCATGCAGATTGCTATTATGATGTAGACATCCGCTAAGAACGGATCTTTGAAAATTCAACCCCTAAGGGGGATAGGGATTTTAAATTTGTGCACTCCACGCGGAATAAGATAGTAATTTTATAAATATATTGTATTTATAAAATGACCATGAAATGCTCGCGATTTGCCCGCGACTTCTCATCTCTCAAAATCTCGTGGAAACTCTTTAGTTTTCCGGGATAAAAGTAGTTTATGTCTGGCTCCAGGATGCAAGCTATCTTTATATATCTTTCATCAATACCGGTTTAAACATATTCCTAGGTCGTGAAACAATAACAGACTTTTCACGAAGTTTAAGTATTCAGTAACTAGTAGGTTCTGCTTTCAAATAATACTTATTATTAGTTTAGAACGCGATAGGTCGAGATGGCAATCGGGGTATGAGGCGGGAGGACACCCTGCACACCCACACGTCACCCACGTTCGCCCGCACCGGGTTAGCGCGGGTGTGCAAGGCGTTCTCTCCCGATTGCCATCTCGACCTGTCACGGTCTACAATAGTATTTATTTCACAACTAGCTGATGCCCACGACTACGTCCGCATGGATTTAGGTTTTTAAAAATCCCTTGGGAACTCTTTGATTTCCGGGATAAAAAGTAGCCTATGTCCGTCCCCGGGATGCAAGCTATCTTTGTACCAAATTTCGTCAAGATCGGTTGAACGGTTAGGCCGTGAAAGGCTAGCAGACAGACAGATAGACAGACACACTTTCGCATTTATAATATTAGTATGGATTGGTAATAGATTACACTTTTTGATGATCGGTTGTTGGATTTGTAAGATGATAATTATAGTGGTGATATTAATTACGTGAACTTAAACTTTACGAAAACAAACGCTACGAGGGTTCTAAACGCACCTAGGTCTGAATGAAGGACAAACCTATAAACCAACAAACAAACACACTTTCGCATTTATAATATAGGTCTTCTTCTTCTTCGTCGTGACACTCTTGGCAGAGTGGTCGTGCTCATCACGAAGTGACATTTTTGGGGGCAGATGTTATATGCCTCACGAGCATTCGCCACTTCTCCCTGCTGGCCGATAGTTTGGTGCATTCGTGCACGGAACCGCCCACAGCGGACTTAATTTGGTCGGTCCATCGCGTAGGTCACCTTCCTTGCCCTCTGGTACCCTCCACCTTGCCCTGCGCTACAAGACGCTCAATGGAGTCACTCTCACGCCGGGAGACATTACCGAAGAACTTTAGTATTCGACGCTGTATTAACGTCGAAAGGCGTTGTTTAATGCCGAGTTCTATAATATAGGTAGTAAAATGTTGTTACAGAATAGAAGCGCCGCGAATCCGTAGAACGTGGCGGTGCAGGCTCCGGCCAGGAAGATTCCTGCCGCGTTGGCGCCCGTCACCGACCCCAGGCGCCCGAACATCAGCACCGCGCCCACTGCCGTGCCTCTGGGGAAACAGAAATAACATGAAACAAGAAAAAAACCAGCCAAATGCGAGTCAGACTTGCGCTCTAAGGGTCCCATACTATACAATCGTATTTTATCGACATTTTAAATGATAATTCAAAAACTATTATGCTAATTCATTTTTTTAATTAATATTCCTTGAAATACGAGGATGGTTATTACGGAGAGAAAAATTTAAAAAATTCCTGAAAAAGAATCGTTTGTTAGGCGATACGAAGTTCGCCGGGGCAGGTAGTGTATTATATGTTTTCCTTTAAACCTGATGCTGCAAAGTACAATACTCCTAAACCGTGAGGATTCAGGAACTGCTGATGGTGAAATATTATTGTAGGTCCCAAGCATAGATAGACTACATCATTGAACTCCCGTGCTAAATCGTGGACGGTATGTCGGAGACATCATCTGGTGTTTGATAAAAGGTTAACTTATTTATATTTTAACCAGCTTATATGCTCGCGACTTCGTCCGCGTGGACTACACAAATTTCAAACCCCTATTTCACCCCCTTAGGAGATGAATTTTCAAAAATTCTTTCTTATCGGATGTCTACGTTCTAATTAGCTATCTGCATGCCAAATTTCAGCTCGAACCATCCAGTAGTTTGAGCTGTTCGTTGATAGATCTGTCAGTCAGTCAGTCACCTTTTCCTTTTATATATTTAGATTGGTATTTTACTTCACGTTTCATAATAAGTTTCAAACTGTTATCTATGATGCCATAAAGAATGTAGCATAATTCTTATCATAATAAGTTAACAACGTCAGCAAATGTTTACCCTGCTGCGCAGCTAACTAGTAGGGAAACCCCAAATCTGTGTTATAAATTAAATCTCGCACGCTGTTGACGTGAAATACACCCCACGAATGTATTTACTGTAGATCATTATTTAAACCTTGAAATAACATAGGTAATATCTTTGTTTTCCCACGTTTTATGGTGTTTTTCCATTTAAAGAAAAAAATTAGACTTTTCACAATGTTAGGTACCTACCTACCTAGATTTTTTTACTTACCGAATTTTTTTTAATGGAAAATATGTCTAAATGTTATTTAGTTATTCTTCTAACAACCTCTAGATCCTAACATAATAATTATTAAGTATGCCTTTTAATGACCAAATCAAACGTGGTGGTTTAATCTTGTTAGAATTTTTTGTTATATTTTTTGTTATATAATATTTATTATAAATATTACAGACTAGCTTATGCTCGCGACTTCGTCCACGTGGACTACACAAATTTCAAACCCCTATTTCCCCCCCTTAAGGGTTGAATTTTCAAAAATCCTTTCTTAGCGGATGCCTACGTCATAATAGCTATCTGCATGCCAAATTTCAGCCCGATCCGTCCAGTAGTTTGAGCTGTGCGTTGATAGATCAGTCAGTCAGTCAGTCAGTCAGTTGACGTCATTACCTTAAACTAGTTGGGAAGAGCTGCACGGTGTAGGCGCAGAGTGGTCCAATCCCAAGCGCAGTTATCTGTAGAGCTGACATGGATATCCCAGCGATTATCCTGTAACAGTTGACAATTAAGAGATATGAGGTATGGGCCTCATAAGAAAGCTCAGAGTCACTCAGCGGGCGATGAAGAGAGCTATGTGCGGAGTTTATCTACGTGATCAAATCAGAAATAAGAAGATCCGTAGGAGAACTAGAGAAACCGATATATAGCTCAACGGGTTGCGACGCTGAAGTGGCAATGGGCAGGGCATATAGTTCGTACAACCGATAGACGTTGGGGTCCCTGAAATGGTGACCTCGCACCGGAAGACGCAGTGTTGGAAGATTCCCCACTAGGTGGACGGACGATATCCAGACGAGTCGCAGGGAGCCGCTGGATTCAGGCGGTGCAAGACCGTGGCGTGTGGAAGTCCCTACAAGAGACCTATGTCCAGCAATGGACGTCTAGGAGGGGTGGAGGTATGGTAGGTATAAGATTTGACAAAAAAATATAAAACGGCTCAACTCACGTTTTTTGTCAGAGTATGCCCGACTAATTAGTTCAAATGAGTACCTACTTAGTTCAATAGTATTAGAGCGTGCAATGGGCGCTGCTCCCAGCCCAGTTTTTAACGCCATCATCATATTGGAACACGATGCCATTAGTTCTGCGAGATTAAATCGGTGATGCTAGAAGACCAGCAGGAATCTCACTGGTGCTGGCACCCGGGTAACACGCAGTTTGCTATGTGCCGCGTCGTATGAACCGTCCCATGAATAAGGACCTAGTTGGGCATACGCCGACAATGATTAATTAGTACATTTTAATAGTAAGGCCTTCTTGCTGAGTGGGCTGAGGCTGAGCAGCAGCACCAGCACGCTACAGACCACTGACGTCACCGCGGTGATCTGCAACCCTACCTGTTGCTCGTGAGAGCGGACACGACGCAGTTGGCGCCAACGACAGCGTACATGCCGGCCAGCAAGACCTTTTTGCTGAGCGGGCTGAGGCTGAGCAGCAGCACCAGCACGCCGTAGATCACTGACATCACTGCGGTGATCTGGAATGTGTCGTACGAGATGCTGTCCACGCAGGCTGCGTCAGCTGTCTAGAAGAGAAAGGAAACATTGATATGTATAATGTTTTACTACTTAAATACCACCTGCCCCCCGATTGTGTAAGAAAAACGTATTCATCGTTATCGTAAATGTCAACTAATTCTGCCCTTTGATTGGTTGATTGGCTGTTTACATTTTTTCACAACCAATCAAAGGGCAGAATTTGTTGATTACGATAACGATGAAATCGTTATTCTTACACACATTAAGCTGACTCTGTACCAAAATCGGTTAAACTGTTGGGCCGTGAAAAGTTAGCAGACAGACAGACAGGCACACTTTCGAATTTATAATATTAGAATGGATTAGGTTTGTAGGTACGTTGTTTGTTATATTTGTTAGTTAAAGTGAGAAGATCGCTTACCTGGTTTGCAGGTTGGTTCATCAACATACAAATGGTGGCGGGTTGGTCTGCCTGGGTCATCATCTTATTTATCGTGTTAGGGGCGAACAGGAACAGGCCGTTCAACCTGTAACAATGGGCATACTCCTGTCAGGTTAGAGTTCTAAGCTAGATTTCTCACTCTCTATCCCTCGCCAGCCCAGTACAATGCGACAAGGCTCTCTTGGCACTTGGATGACATTGACAGGGGGCGCTGTAGGAGAACAAGGCTTAGACTATTCAAACAAGAACAAAGGGGACACTTGACGACAACGTTAGTTCCGATTTTCACCACGCGCCAAAAGAGCCTTGTCGCACTGTACTCTGCTGTTCTCAAAAGGGTCTCCTCTCAGAATGAGAAGGGTTTATTGTTTAGGCCATAGTTTTCCCGCTGGTCAAGTACGGATTGGCAGATTTTACACACCTTAGAAAACATTTTGGAGAACTCTCAGGCATGCAGGTTTCCTCACAATGTTTTCCTTCACCTTCGCTTCGCTTAAAGGTGGTTCCAAGAAAACATTGACTTTTAGTTTATACTATAAAGTGAGCGTTGCAAGTGTACGACTTTTTGTCCCAAATATTCTTTTTTTTTTTTTTTATTCAGATACAAGTTAGCCCTTGACTGCAATCTCACCTGGTGGTAAGTGATGATGCAGTCTAAGATGATAGCGGGCTAACCTGGAAGGGGTATGGCAGTTTTTATTAAACCCATACCCCTTTGGTTTCTACACGGCATCGTACCGGAACGCTAAATCGCTTGGCGGCACGGCTTTGCCGGTAGGGTGGTAACTAGCCACGGCCGAAGCCTCCCACCAGACCAGACCAGAAATTTAGAAATTATAAAATTCCAAACCCCTGCCAGGAATCAAATCCGGGACTTCCCACTATAAATCGAAATTCTTCGCTAGGTACCTACGCATTCTCACAATGTTTGCTATATTCTCAATCATTGTGACTAGCTGAATATACAGGGTGTAACCAGAACGCTGGCAAAAACGAAGACAGGTTATAGTACTGATGATTACTGATATGAATTATGAACAATAAAAAAACCGCGAAAAAATAAATAAAAAATCCTATTATTTTGTTAAAGTTTACAATAATAATATATTGCAAATAAAAGATTTGACTGACGTAAAACTGCAAAATGAGGCAAATGGTTATTGGTATTGGATTGTGTTTAGGTAGTATAACAATAACGCTAAGTTTTTGCTAGCGTTCTGGATACACCCTGTATAGCGAGTTTGCTGAAGCAATGCATTTCTATTTTATTTTTATTTTATTATAAAGGCACACAAAACAGGTTTCAGCTATAAATGGTCCAAATAAAAATAAAAAACAATAGATTAAGATCTAAGCGGTAACCCTTAATATGTGTACACAACAATTCTTAAATAAATAAATGCACTAACTAACTGATAAGATACAATTTATAAAAACACAGAAAAAAGAAATACAAGAAAATTAACTATGAAAAATATTCATTACTAGCTTATGCTCGCGACTTCGTCCGCGTGGACTACAAAGTTTCAAACCCCTATTTCACCCCCTTAGGAGTTGAATTTTCAAAAATCCTTTCTTAGCGGATGCCTACGTCATAATAGCTATCTGCATGCCAAATTTCAGCACGATCCGTCCAGTAGTTTGAGCTGTGCGTTGATAGATCAGTCAATCAGTCAGTCAGTCAGTCAGTCAGTCAGTCAGTCAGTCACCTTTTCCTTTTATATATTTAGATTAAAATATTCATTATATTTCAACCAATAATGAGAGATCTAACTACCCTGGCACCTCCTGACATTCAGCTTTGTTACTCACAAGGCAAACAAGCCGAACATGAGGAAACCAGCGAGCAGGAGCCACTTCAGATGCGGCGGCCGCAGCAACGCCCACGCTGACCGACTGCCAACACTCGCTGCACCCTCACCGTCCATTGGTTTGTCGTCTTCACTCTTCAGTGATGTCACCTGCAACAAGAACCTCAATAGCTCAACGGTTATGGATCGGACTGAAGTCCGAAGGTCGCCGGTTCAAACCCCACCCGTTGCACTATTGTCGTACCCACTCCTAGCACAAGCTTTACGCTTAATTGGAGGTGAAAGGGTAAGATTAGTCATAATTAACAGGGCTAATATTCTTTAAAAAATAATAAAACCGGCCAAGTGCGAGTCAGGCTCGCGCAATGAGGGTTCCGTACTACAGTCGTATTTTTTCGACATTTTGCAAGATAATTCAAAAACTATGATGCATAAAAATAAATAAAAATCTGTTTTAGAATGTACAGGTAAAGACCTTTCATATGATACCCCACTTGATATAGTCACTCACTTCGAAAGTTTAAAATACTAATTATTAGTTCATGACCAGAATTTAATTTTTTTTGTGTGTGTTGTGTTTTTTTTTAATTCACGGTTTTCAGATTTTTCCCCAAATGTTAGCTATAAGATCTACCTACCAAATTCTATCTGCCAAATTTCATGATTCTAGGTCAACGGAAAGTACCCTGTAGGTTTCTTGACAGACAGACGGACAGACAGACAGACAGACAGACAGACAACAAAGTGATCCTATAAGGGTTCCGTTTTTCCTTTTGAGGTACGGAAGCCTAAAAACAGAAAAATATGTTTTCCTCTGAAAGGTTACAATTCTTAACCAGTATTACACTATCTAAGGTGTGATAGCTTAGTGGTTCGGAGGTCCACTTTCTAATCGGAGGTCGCGGGTTCGATCCCGGGCATGCACCTCTAACCGAGTTATGTGCGTTTTAACTTTTAATTAATAAAATATCACTTGCTTTAACGGTAAAGGAAAACATCGTTATAGCAAGACTAGCTTATGCTCGCGTCTTCGTTCGCGTGGACTACACAAACTTCAAACCCCTCTTTCTCTCCCTTAGGGGGTCATAATAGCTATCTGCATGTCAAATCTCAGCCCAGTAGTTTGATCTGTGCGTTGATAGATCAGTCAGTCAGTCAGTCAGTCTCCTTTTCCTTTTATATGTATGTATATTTAGATAGTTATTTTGAATTCGTATGTTTTTGTTTTCGCGAGTAAGTTTCAATCGTTTTTAACCGACTTCAAAAAAAGGAGGAGGTTCTCAATTCGTCGGAATCTTTTTTTATTTTATTTAAAAAAACCCTGACTTTAAAAAAGTTGTTTGCTTTTAACTGATCCTAAGTTACAAACTCATTACTCACACAATAGGTATTCTTCTCGCGTCTGCTATTGAAAGCAAAGATATGCCTCAGTACTTCCAAAGCTTCGGCCGGTTTGCCCTTGGTCACCAGGAACTTGGGGCTCTCCCTGGCCTGCGTCAGCCACGCCGCGGCGAGGACGAGGGGGGTCGCGTAGACTGCGGTCAGGACCCTCCAGGGTTGGAAGCCCAGGCCTTGCCAGTTGTAGGAGAGCACACCCCAGGCGAAAACTGGAAGTTACTTCAGGAGATATTATAGTGTACAAGTGTGTAGGTACGTAAACATAATCAGTACCCTTATTATAAATGCGAAAGTGTCTTTGTTTGTAGATTTGTTGGTTTGTCCTTCAATCACGTCGCAACGGTGTAACGGATTGATGTGATTTTTGTATGGGTATAGAAAAAGACCTGGAGAGTGACATAGGCTACTTTTTATCCCGTTCCCACGGGATTTTTAATAACCTAAATCCACGCGTACGAAGTCGTGGGCATCAGCTAGTGATAAAATAAGTGAAATTAAAAAAAAATGTTGTGCTTTCATCCTCATTCTCGCACCACGTACGCAATACAAGCGCCAAACACGCATTACACGTGCGTCACAGACGCGCCACAAACGAACCACACACCGTGACACACGCTGCACACACGCACCACACATAAGCTTCTTAAGGGGACTCAGTTCAGTGCTTTCTTCATACAAACGTAGGAGGGAAATTACAACAATATTCGATATTGTACGCACAAAACTAAGAATTATATCGATTTATCTCGTCATTATCTAGGTTTATTGATATATAAAACATTGAAAAAAATATTGATTAAAAAGTTACGAGGCTCAAAAGATTCCTATTTTAACACTAAATTAATGACAACTTTGGGCGTAAATAAATAAGATTAGGGATATGAAAATTCTAAATCAATTTATCATTAGACGTAGTTTATTTATTCATTACTTGAAATAACTTTACTTTGCAAACATAAATTCAGCAGTTTTTTCTCAAAAATACTTTTCCTAAACCCTTTTCGCGCGCTTGATTTCAGCGAAAATCATCGTGCCTCTCAACTTTCTCATACGATGTCAAGTGAAAGGCAAACATGTTACCCACGTGCGCTGCCAATTTAGGTCGAGCGTCCTGCGTCACCTTAAGCTGCATTTACGACAGAGCAACATAGTGTGATATTGTGGCATGCCACAGGCTGACAAAGAAGTAGATGGTAACTTACTAGGACACAATGAAGCAAAGAGCATCAGTAGAGCGTTGCATACCAGCACCGCGAGGTCCCTCTTCAGCCTCGGCACCAGCTCTCCCGCGTACGCGAAGCCCAGGGATGAAGGACAGGATAGACTGGAAACAAATAGTCTTTCCGGCATCATACCGCGGCCGTCTAATCCGGCAAAGCCGTGCCGCCAAGCGATTTAGCGTTCCGGTACGATGCCGTGTAGAAACCAAAAAAGCATGGGTTTATTAAAAACTGCCATACCCCTTCCAGGTTAGCCCGCTATCATCTTAGACTGCATCATCACTTACCATCAGGTGAGATTGCAGTCAAGGGCTAACTTGTATCTGAATAAAATAAATAAAAAAAAAGTCTTTTTTTTTATTCATTATAGGCGCACGCTTGACCACGATCACACCTGATGGGAAGTGATGATGTGATGTGGCCTAAGATGGAACGCGTTTGCCTAGAAGGTGCCTATTCACTCTTGTTTTAAAGATACCCGGATTATAATTGGCAGGAAACACTGATCTCGGAAGAGTATTCCAGACCCTAGCCATGCGTATGAGGAATGATGACGCAAGCTCAACGGTTAAGGAGTAGACTGAATTCCAAAAGGTCGGAGGTTCAAACCTAACACTTGCACTATTGTCGTACCTACTCTTAGCACAAACTTCACGCTTAGTTGGAGGGGAAGGGGAATATTGGTCATACTTAACATAGCTAATATTCGTTTTAAAAAAACTTGCTTTAAGGCTTTTCATGGTCAGTTTTTCAGTAAAATTGAATCTGATTATATAGGCTAGACTATATACAGGGTGTAACCAGAACGCTAGCAAAAACTTAGCTACCTTATCTAAGCTTAGCTTAGTTTAGCTTAAAAAGTTAGCTTAGTTAGCTTAGGTTAGTTATACTACCTAAACGCAATCCAATACCAATAACCGGCAAAGCCGTGCCGCCAAGCGATTTAGCGTTCCGGTACGATGCTGTGTAGAAACCAAAGGGGCATGGGTTTATTAAAAACTGCCATACCCCTTCCAGGTTAGCCCGCTATCATCTTAGACTGCATCATCACTTACCACCAGGTGAGATTGCAGTCAAGGGCTAACTTGTATCTGAATTTAAAAAAAAAAAAAAAAACCATTTGCCTCATTTTGTAGTTTTAGTGATTTAGTATTTTTCAAACCCACAATGTATAGCGTGCAAAACTCGGGTCAATGCCCCGCTTACGACGCGGCATTGACTCCGAGTGACCTACTAACGTAACGTTCGTTGACCTCTGGCGTCAGTCAGATGTTTGTTATTGGAATATTTATCATCGTAAACTTTAAAAAAATAATAGGAATTGTATTGTATCAGTAATCATCTGTCTTCGTTTTTGCCAGCGTTCTGGTTACACCCTGTATAAGAGAGAGTCTAAATAGAAACCTATATAGAGTAGGTATATGAAGTAGGTATTACAAAAGACTTACAAGAGCGAGCCAGCAAACTTGCACAAGGCAAAGCTGAGCAGGTTGGGCATGAAGGAGGCGAGCAGCGCGATGACTCCCGCCACGGCGGTGGACAGCAGCAGCACTGGCTTCCTGCCGAACGTGTCCGCCGCACGACCCCAGAAGGGCGCCGTCAGTATCACTCCTGGAAACTTCATACAATCCATACCTCCGGACCTGATAACTCCGGACGTGGCCGCTCGTCTCAGGGCAACCTGGGTCGCACCGGACTATGAGACCTCGCATATCCTAACAGGCCATGGATGCTTCAACAAGCGCCTGCATGACCTGTGTCTCGTGGAGAGTGGTGTCTGCTTGTGCGGTCTGGCGGAGGAGGACCACCACCACGTCTTGTGGGAGTGTACAGTGTACGAGGACCTCCGGTGCGCCCTGCTGGACGGGATCGTTCGTGAGGAAGAGGGTCCGGTCTACTACCCTCGTTGCCTCGGCGGAAAGATTTGGAAAGCTCCGGGAGTTCGCGCACCAATGGCACAAGATGCGGAACAGCTCGGACCGTGATCGTGGTCCAGTGGGTGCTTGAGACTGAGAAAGGATCCGGACCGCGGGGCACGCGGGGATCGGATCTGCGTGTTGTTTACGTCTGCCCCAGAAAGGGGAGAAAGACTCATGGGACAAGGATAAGATAGAAAGAATTTGTAGGAAGTAGGTAGAGAGAAGGCGCCCCGGGAAAGAGCCTCAAACCTCAACCGTAAGGTTGGTGGGGGATATGGGAGGTGGTGGGTTGTCCCAATCAATACTAATATTATAAATGCGAAAGTGTGTCTGTCTGTATATCTGTCTGCTAGCTTTTCACGGCCCATCCGTTTAACCGATTTTAACGTAATTTGGTAATGAGATTCCTCTCATCCCAGGGACGTAGGCTACTTTTATACCGGAAGATCAAAGAGTTCCCACAGGATTTTTAAAAACCTAAATCCGCGCAGACGTAATCGCGAGCATTATCTTAAATTATAAAGAGGTTATATTTGTAAGTTTGTTTGTAGGAAGTAATCTCTGGAACTACTGAATCGATTTTGAAAATTCTTTTACCAGTAGAAAGCTTTATTCCTGTGTAATATAGGCTATATTATTTTATTTTCAAAAAATTAGAGATGCCTGCGAAAATCGCAATAAGCTACCCGTGCGAAACTGGGGCGAGTCGCTAGTGACAAATAAACAGGAGAAAATATTAGTTTCATTGTATCTTATATGTAATTCTTTTTATCATTTATCTGTATATATAAAATGTAAAGTCCTGACTGACTGACTTATATATATCAACGCACAGCCTAAATCGCTGGTCCTAGAGATATGAAATTTGGAGGGTGTGTTCTTTGTAAAGAGATGGTAAACACAAAGAAAGGATTTTTTAAAATTCCACCCCCAAGTGTGTTAAATGGGGGGTTGAAATTTATGTAGTCCGCGCGGACGAAAATCGCGAGCATAAGCTAGTTTACCTATATTAGGAATGGACGTTATAATTCCTCTCAAATGATCAGGTATGTCCAAATCGCAGGCAGCGGCGGGTAACACGAAGGAGGAGCCAATCATCTCCAGCATGGCCGCGCCGAGTATGATCACCATCAATGCACAGTGAAACATCTGATACCTCCCAACGCCTGTGGAAATAAAATAGCAAGTTTGTATAAAGTATATTGCGCCGCTGTAAATAATTATAGCAATACGGGTACGAATAAATTTGCTGTTGAAAAAACCGGCCAATTGTGAGTCAGACTCGCGCACCGAGCGAGGGTTCCATTCCATACTACACTCGTATTTTTTGACATTTTACACGGTAAAGTGAAAACTAGGTACTATGCATGAAAATAAATAAAAATCTGTTTTAGAATGCCCTTTCATAATATAGAATAGAATAGAATAAATTTTATTGCATTAACTGTGTAGGTACATTAGGTGTTATACTTGTTATAAAGTTCTAACAGTTTGCCACTTTGTGGCGTGCAATACTGGTTATACATACAATATTTTTTAAATTTTACAATTTTTAACTATTTTTTTTACTAAACTTACGATTACCACTAGTAATCTTACTTTGAAAGTTGAACATACGAATTATCATAAACACATTTTAATTTTTTTTCGTGATGTAACCACAAATTCACAGTTTTCGGATGTTTTTCTTTATTGTGCTATAAGACCTAAGTACCTACCTGCCAAATTTTATATTCTAGGTCGACGGGAAGTTTCTTGAAAGACAACGACGTGATCCTATAAGGGTTCCTTTTTCCTTTTGAGGTACGGAACCCTAAAAAGATCGAATTTAGTTTTTTAAACGACTGCCCAAAAAAATGTAAAGTTTTCAGGGTTTATGTATGGATCCACGTGAGTTTCTTTATTCCACTTTTCAGATTTGGATGTACCTATAGGGTAAAGTTTGCTAGAATCTTTACATCGTCGTCCCGAGTGACTGTAATTTTTTGAAAAATAAAACTCGGTATGGCGCCATTTTGACTATTTTTTTTTTTTTTTTTTAAATTATATAAAATGACTAATATTCCCCTTTCCTCTCCAACTAAGCGTCAGGCTTGTGCTAGGAGTAGGTACGACAATAGTGCAACGGGCGGGGTTTGAACCGTCGACCTTGCGGTTTTCAGTCCACTCCTTTACCGGTTGAGCTATTTAGACGATGGACTTCACACACCTTTGATAACATACTGGAGAACACTTTCCTCACGATGTTTTCCTTCCCTGTTAAAGCAAGTGATAATTTAACTGCTTCAAATGCATATAACACCGGAAATTTAGAGGTGCGTACCCGGGATCGAACCCTGGACCCCTCGAATTGGAGGCTGAAGTGTTAATAGACTATCACCGCTTTTTGAATGCCTCCATATAGTCCATACCGTTCTATTAATATAATTGAAAATATGAACTCACCGCAAAGTTCCAAAGCTGTCTCCAAGTCGACTTCCGTGTTATTATCCAACTTCTCAATGGAGATTTGCTGTAGGGGGAGGTCATCTTTGCCCTTTTTCATATTGCTGCAAAAAAAACTTTCAATTATTACCTACTAGCTGACCTGCCCCGGCTTCGCTCAAGTGGCGTTTAGAAATTGAGGGGGAGGTTGAATTAAATTTTTTTCTCCGTAAGAACCATCCTCGTACTTCAAGGAATATTATAAAAAAAGAATTAGCGAAATCGGTTCAGCTGTTCTCGAGATTTGCGATGAGCAACACATTTAGTGATTCATTTTTATATTATAGAGAAGTACCTACCTACTACAATATTATATTATCAAAAGTTATGAGTATTAATTAAAATCGTCATCATCATCATCATCTCAATCCATCGCAGGCCTATAACACTGAGTACGGATATCCTCTCAGCATGAGAAGGGCACCTTTTCTAATAACAAACAAACATTATTATGATTTTAATGTGAAACCAATTATTTAATTTCACCTATCAAATTTATTAATATATTACCATCAGTGCCCATATTATAAATGTGAAAGTGTGTTTGTTTGTTGGTTTATTGGTATGTTGGTTTGTTGGTTTGTCCTTCAATCCCGTCGCAACGGTGGAACGGATTGACGTGATTTTTTGTATGGGTATAGATAAAGACCTGGAGAGTGACATAGGCTACTTTTTATCCCGGAAAATCACAGAGTTCCCACGGGATTTTTAAAAAACCTAATTCCACGCTGACGAAGTCGCTGGCATCAGCTGTAAGCAGGAAAGCAGATGTGTACATAAACAATTACCGACCTAATTACAACATAGGTACCTAATTATTTCTAGTTATACCACAACGCAGCGTACCTAATATCAAAGTCTTGAAAATAATAATTAAACAGTTGGAAATTGTCACATCGAGGAGCATTTAAGTAGGTATGCATCATTTATGTAGTATGTTAGGAAGGTAGGATCTAATTGCTGAGCAAAGAAAGGTTTTAGCGGATTTTCACAGAGGAATCCCCATGATGCACAACTTGCTAAATGGACAGCAAATAAGATGACCTTATTGTATGATGGTCTTATTTTTGGGGTTCCGTACCTTAAAAGAAAAAATAACCCTCACAGAATCACTTCGTTATCCGTCTGACTGTCAAAACCAGTCAAAACCGTTTTTCTCAGGAACGCGTCGATATACCAAGTTGAAATTGTGTTTGTTTGTCCTTTGTAGTGGGAACTTTTTTTAATTCAGATACATGTTAGCACTTGACTGCAATCTCACCTGGTGGTAGGTGATGATGCAGTCTAAGATGGAAGCGGGCTAACCTGGAAGGGTCATGGCAGTTTTTTATTAAACTCACACCCCTTTGGTTTCTTCGCATCGCATCGTATCGAAACGCTAAATCGCTTGGCGGCTCGGCTTTGCCGCTAGGGTGGTAACTAGCCACGACCGAAGCCTCCCACCAGACCAGACCAGAAATTTAGAAATTATAAAATTCCAAATCCCTGCCGGGAATCGAACCCAGGACCTCCCACCAATATTATAGTACAATAGCGCTTACCACTGCGCCAGGGAGGTCGTAAAGAACTCTGCTAAAGCTGCACTTTCCGTACGAGGTCATCACCTTGGGACCTCAATGTTTATCTTTCTGGCTCCTTGGGCACAGAGTTATCTATTCAGGTGCCTTGGAAGATGGGACCCCAATGTAGGTGTATCGGTCCCTCGAACTATGTGCCCTGCCCATTGCCACTTCAGCTTCGCAACCCGTTAGATAAGCTATGTCGGTTACTCTGGTTCTCCTACGGATCTCCTCATTTCTGCTTTGATCAAGTAGAGATGCTCCAAGCATAGCTCTCTATCGCTCGCTGAGTCACTCTGAGCTTTAATTTGGTACATTATTTTAGGTAAAAACCTTAGTTAGTTAGGTTGGTCTTACAGCAAAAGTAAAGGAATAAATACGAAAACCGTAGATCTGTGGTTACATCACACAAAAAGATTAAAATGTGTTAATGAACATGAAAATAATTAATTAATTAATATTTCAAATTTTCAAAGTAAGATAGCTATACCAAGTGGGGTATCATAATTATGAAAGGGCTTTACCTGTATATTCTAAAACAGATTTTTTATTTATTTTAATGGAATATAGTTTTTGATTTATCGTGCAAAATGTTGAAAAAATACGACTGTAATACGGAACCCTCGGTGCGCGAATCTGACTCGCACTTGGCCGGTTTTTTCACTATAGGTACACTACAAGATCTTAACTTTATTATAATAATTTGGTTTCCACGATATTTTTTCCACGAGTTTCATTCGACTGTCATAGCAAGACTATACCTAGTTACAAAATAAGTATAATTAGGTAGGTAACTACTCCTATATCTAGTTTACTTCTAAGAACAGTATAAATAAATAATTAGGAATGATCATTTTTAATATAAAAATACAAACAAATAATAATAATTAACTGTTACTCTTAAATAACTAACGAATTGACTGACTGGAAAGACAAACTTCATTAACAAACAAAAAAAAGAGGTTATCGCTAAATAAAAAATTAGCAGACTCGATAATTAATTATTTAAATTATCGAGTCTGCCAATCCGCATTGGGTCATTGTCAGCGTGGCAGACGATTAACCTCTTATTCTGTATAGTATAATAACATAGTAAATTGTAAAATTAAAAAGAGCAACCGCCGAGTTTCTTGCTGGTTCTTCTCGGTAGGAACGGCATTCCGAACCAGTGGTAAATTAAAACTACCCGACTATTCGAAAGCGCTTGTAAAAAGTCTACTTGAATAAAAACATATTCTATTCTATTCTATTCTGAGAGGAGACCCGTACTCAGTACCTAGTGAGCCGGCCGCGGCGATGGGTTGATCAATGATCATGCAAAACTAAGATAGGGAATTTCAAAAATTGCCGTCATGCAAATCCATACTAATATTATAAATGCAAAACTGTGTCTGTCTGTCTGTCTGTCTGCTAGCTTTTCACGGCTCAACCGTTCAACCGATTTTGAAGAAATTTGGTACAGAGATAGCTTGCATACCGGGGAAGGACATAGGCTACTTTTTATCCCGGTAAATCGAAGAGTTCTCACAGGATTTTTAAAAACCTAAATCCACGCGGACGACGTCACGGGCATCATCTAGTTAAAAAATAAATAACGTGCATAGTGTTATCTTGTACGATGGCATACGGGAAACCTTCGGGTTGCACTAAAGCACGCTACAAACAGTAGGCTCGCGACTGTGCGCTAAAATCACGGGTTTTAACAACTAAAAATTAAATTTAAAACTGTCAGACTGCGTCTGTCCTTTTCATATTACATTAGTAAGAAGAGGATGCAAATACTCTAAAATTAGGTTGTGCTCAGAATCAATTACCAGCACACAACCTAAGTTTGTTAATTTTAAGTTCTCGATCAATTAAAATAAGTTTAATGTTTACTGTTGAATTAAACACTACGCGTCGATCTCACAGCACTTAGGACTCGCTCGGAAAGATGTGTAAACAACAATAATAACAAAATAACTGATATGTTTCGATTTCTCAGCCTCCTACTCTCTCCTTTCTCGAGGAGCCATGACCCTGTTTTACTATCTATATATCGCATACTTAGGGCCGGTTGTTTCAAACCATTGGTCTTCGTAAGATCCGTTCGTTAAAATTTAACGGACGTAGACGAACTTTAACATCTGTTAATTTAAGTGCGTTGCTTCATTGTACAAAAAACTGTTCGTCATTGTTATTTTGGTTGCGAAACTAACCCTAAAAATTAACTTACTTCTCCGTATCCTTTTCTTATTTCATTTTAAGTATATTAAATTATATACATAGTTATTAATATTGCTACTTCGCATTTTAAACACTTTTTCTTTGTTACAAAATCTTCAAAAAAACTATCATTAAAAACTTTGAATTAAATTGATTCCATTATAATTTGTAAATAAAATATTCCGTTTGTAAGAAGTATGAAGTTACGAACTGATTTGACGATCACCAATGGCGCCAGCACCGGTTAACGTAAACGTAACTTTTTAACGAACGTTAGCGCTAATAGATGCTGAATCAACGCTTTTTCTTTACTTACGTTCGTTAGCGCCATATTTAAAGGTTACGTGTCCGTCAAAGTTTGTTGAAACAACCGGCCCTATGTATGTATATTATTATAGTAAAAGTGAAATCAGGGGCGTCTGTATACAAAAGTTTTACTCATTTCTGATTTAGGGTCAATTTTACAATCGCCAGTTTTTTACCCGACTACGGCAAAGCAAAAGGGAGAGTTATGATTTTAGCAAAAGGAGGAGTTATGATTTTAGCAATCTATGTATGTATATATCAAGAGCCTCGATAGCTCAACGGTTAAAGGAGCGGCCTGAAAATCGAAAGGTGGCCGGTTCAAATCCCACCCGTTGCACTATTAAATTGTCGTACCTACTCCTAGCACAAGCTGTACGCTTAGTTGGAGGGGAAAGGAGAATATTAGTCAGCAATTAACTTGACAAATATTCTTTAAAAAAAATGTATGTATGCATGTATGTTTGTAACTATTTTGTGTGTTTGTAGCAGCTAAACTACTGGACCAATTTTAATGAATGAGGTGTCAATCAATTCGTTATTATGGCCCGGGTGACATAGGCTCCAATTTATACGGATAAAATTGATCCGACACTATGTTACATCCAAAAAAGTGGGGTCCCCGAAAAATATTTTTTTTTCTTCAAATTTTTAAGCGTCGAAATACATGGACAATGAAATGACCGGCAAATAACCGCTTCAATGAAAGTGGGACGGCAATCAATCATCAACTTCTATTCTTTTATACTTACTTACTTCTTCTTGTTACCTCTACTCTAGCTTCGTTATTTCAAGATAGGTATCTGTTTTATCTATGACCAAGTCTGTGCCCGCCGTCTCAACTAAAAAACCATTTTAAAATCGAGAATTCCATGTTTTTTTGATTAGCAATTCGAAATTTTGCATTTTCTAGCTGAAATTCTAAATTATGCTATACTTAGTTAACAGATAAAATAAAACTTGAAACAGGATATTTCTAGCAGAATTACTTTCAGGGGGCGTCTCACTGGCGTACAGTATCCTGAGTTTTCATTTTTTTTAACTTAACTAAGTAGGTAACAAACCATAAAAATATATTTGAAAAATGACAAACAAAGTAGTTTCCATCATATTGTAGTTCATAATGTTCCTTTTAAATAAATATTTGCTAGTTAATTACTTATTTATTGTAAGCAATAAAAAAAGCAACTACAAATTTAATGTTCGAAATGGTTCCGCAGATTTTTTTTAAATCGACGCTTATTTTACAAAACTAACTCTTGTACACAATCTCTAAACAAAACTAAAATGACACGTCTAATCTATTGCTATCCATGTCATAATGTCGCTTGCGGAAAAGGATAGCACCATATTTAGACCTGTTAATTTAGTTTAGTTTAGAGATTGTGTACAAGAGAATCGGCCCCAATTCTCTCAGATTTAGTTTCGACTTATGACACTCTTTAGTTCTCTCTCTAATTCCTCTAGTAAAGCCTCTAGCTTTGGAAGGAAAGTGACATGAAATTAAGAATTATGGATAAGAAACCTTCCTGGCTTAGACGATGTTTTTAATGAATGACAAGTAAAATCTACGTAAGTAGGTACCTAACTGTATTTTACAAGTATCTGCCAATTCACACTTCGCCAGGCGTGGTGGCCAAACCAGACCGGAGAGGAGACCCGTGCTCCGTTACATATTATTTGAGAATCAAAAGTAATATGCATCAATTCAGAAGTTATGAGGCTCTGACAGACAGACAAATTTCCCCAAGTAGAATCGGAGGATTGTTCCACTAATCCACATTGACAATCCCCATCAATGGGGATTTGTGAACTTTTCTTCCACAAATCCCCACTGGCACTCTCTACAGAGCTCCTAATAGGGGATTTGTGAACTGTTTTTCCAATTTCCAAAAATCTCCATTGCTTTTAAAACAAAATAGAGACCACTTCGCTCGGTCGTGGCTCGGTCAAAATGGTGTTCTCAAATCTAGTGGGGTCTAACAGAACCAATATTGGGTGTACGGAGCCCTAAATAAATATGAATTAAAGACATTTCAATTAATGGCGTAATTAGTGCATGATAAAGCCAGATAACTTAAGCACCCTTTTCTCATACTTGATGTACTATTTATATTCCCAGTTATCAGTGCAATAAACTTGTACTGATACTGTCAGTCCATGACTCCATCACAGAGGGGAAGCTTCATACTAGCGGCTGGCTGTAGGTTCACTCACTCAAGCACAGCTCACGCACACCACGACGTGTCACGGACGCTCCGTTTGCCGCCGTTTGCCAAATTGCCATCGAACTGGGCGCAAACGGAGCGGCCGTGACACGTCGTGGTGTGCGTGAGCGAGTGTGAAGCTTCCCCTCATCTTATCTACTCGTGTGACTCCATGTTGCTATTGTCAATATTATAAAGTACCTACAATACTTTACGCGTACCTGTTGTAGTTATAGTGTACCTACTTATAAATAGCTTTGCTGTAACATCCATACTAATATTATAAATGCGAAAGTGTGTCTGTCTGTCTGTCTGCTAGCTTTTCACGGCCCAACCGTTCAACCGATTATGATAAAATTTGGTACAGTAGCTTATATCCCAGGGAAGGACATAGGCTACTTTTAATCTCGGAAAATTAAAGCGTTCCCACGGGATTTTTAAAAAACCTAATTCCACGCCGACGAAGGCGCGGGCATCAGCTAGTTTTCAATTAAAGAAAAGCTTCCAAAAACATTTCTATTTCGCTAGAAAACGTAGTATTTTGAGGTGATACCCCCCACCAGGTGAACAGGTGATTACTTACGTAGTAATAAGTAGTTACATAGTAACTTTTTGCGTAAACAAAGATAAAAATAAATTCACATCGCGGAATGTTCCGCTACGATGTTCCAGCACTGATAACGCAAGGTGCATCCACACCTACGCGCGCGCGCGAACCGTGCACACAACGGGAATCGAACATCTATAGAAGCGTCACTGTCTGTGCGCACGTGTGTGTCGTGAACGCGTATACCATTTGTTGTAATCACTGCCAAAAACACATTTTATAAGTGCAACATACTAGCAAGTTTGAGAAAAAGCACCTAAAAACATTTTTATTTAAAACATATTTAAAACGGTTTAAAAACGTTTAATAAAATAAGAAACATGTTCAAAACACTCGTTTTAAACGTTTTCAGAGTTCCGCGGACTGTACTTATCGTGTGAACCGTAATAGGTAGAGAGCTGAAGTCTTCACAGAATGTGTATTTCTATTGCCGCTATAACAACAAATACCTAATAAACATTTCAAAATGGCCACCATGGAAATAAAAAATAAAAAAAGTGTGATTTTTTGTACGATGGTACGAAACCCTTCGTGTGCAAGTCTGACTCGCACTTGGCCGATTTTTTAAAACAATGTCGGCCCTGTATATTAACGAACCGTCCACAAGCTATTTGTGGGCACGCACTTCCATGTTATGTTCTAATTGTGCGCGTTTTGTGCACGGTTCGTGCGCGCGCGCAGGTGTGGATCGGCCTCAATGTTCGCGCAGGCTCACAAGTGCGTGTGTTTGTTTATTTACACGGTTTGCCGTAGGGGGTCGACAATCTAGATGCGATAACGTTATTTACATTTTATTTACGTACAGTTGCCGCCCGGAAAAATAAAGCAAGGTGATGATGAAGATGGGTATAGTACGCGACAGGTCGAGATGGCAATGGGGGTATGAGATAGGGGTCGATCCGCACGTCACCCGCGCTCGCCCGCACCGGGTTAGCTCGGGGGCAATGTGGGTATGCGGGGTGTTCCCTCCCTCCCTAATTTGCCATCTCGACCTGTCGCGAACTATAGTTGTTATTCAAAGCCATACCATTCTACACTTTCTGATTGTCAATAGTAATTAATGTTGATGATAATTGATTAGGTAAAGTTAAAACACAGACGGGACCTACCTATATAGACGCCTAATAGCCGAACACCCCTGATCGCCAAGCGTAGGCACTTGCTGTGCATAAAAGTCGGCCCACGCCCGTTCGGTACCCTCATTTTTTTTTTTTTTTTTTTTTTTAAATTCCGCCCATTGTTTTGATTACGTGACTTTTAAGTCCACCAATCACAACAAAACATTCTCCCCTGTCCCCCGCCAACGCCAACGACCGTGATCGTGGACCAGTGGGTGCTTGAGGAAGGATCCGGACCGCGGGGCACGCGGGGATCTGCGTGTTGTGTACGTCTGCCCCAGAAAGGGGAGAAAGACCAACTAGGGACAAGGACAGAAAAGAAAGAATTTGTAGGGAGTCCAGAAGGCGCCCCGGGAAAGAGCCACCGAGCAAGTACCGAACGGGCGCCCTCCCGCGTTTCGGCCCACATAGCCGCGAGGTTGGTGGGCCCATGGTGGGTTGTCCCCCGACAACATTTTACGATTTTGTTTTCATGTAAAACCTTGTATATGCGTACTCTAGGAGTTGAATTCTCTGTGAGTTAAAACTAAAGATAAGTATGAGTTGATATACCTACGTTCTCTAATAATTCCAAAAAAAATCTACTAAGTCTGCGACAGACATGACCTGCCCAATACCACTAAGTAATTCAGTCGCTAACCTTCAAACCCGCATTTATTTTAATATTGCCCACTACTGATCACGACTTGCTCCTGATTTGCGACCGACTCCTTTCAGAGAAGGATCCGTCACCGGAGTCCATCACGCTGGCCAACTGCGGATCAGCAGAATTTACACACCTTTGCTCTCAGGCATGTAGGTTTGCTGTGATACCACTAGGCAGTGGTTAGGACGTCCGCCTTCGAATCGGAGGTTGGAGGTTCGATCTCGGGCATGCACCTCTAACTTTTCGGAGTTATGTGCTGTTAACGCTTCTTATATTATGTTGATAGTGCGTTCACTGCCTATCGGAACTATCATGTAGATTATGCCTAAAATTAGTCTATGGTCAAGAAGTAGTATATACGAAACGTCAAAATAAAACCGTTACACACTCTCCGCTGAAGTACGTTGTTTTCATTGTTCCTTCTCCGATCCTAAAAATTAGAAGATCTGCGGATCGGGTCTTCGGTGTTAGTTCTAATAACTAACACG
The DNA here is from genome assembly GCF_902806685.2 of Maniola hyperantus. Lineage (NCBI taxonomy): Eukaryota > Metazoa > Arthropoda > Insecta > Lepidoptera > Nymphalidae > Maniola > Maniola hyperantus. Next base: position 838,799 of record NC_048545.1, on the reverse strand, counting down.
CGCTAAGTAATTAAATATCACTTGCTTTAACTGAGAGTTCTCCATAATGTTCTCAAAGCTGTGTGAAGTCTAGCAATCCGCACATCCTTTTCACTCTGTTAGACCCGTGCTCTGTAGTGAGCCGGCGATGGGTTGACCATGATGATGATGATGATGTAGGTTTTTTTCGCCGTTAAAGCAAGTAATATTACATTGAGTAAAGTTAGAGAGGCATGCCCGAAATTGAACCGCGGACCCCCCAAATAGAAGGCCGAAGTAGTAAACTAACCCAAATTCGCAATAAAGAGAATTGAATTGAATTGAATTGAAGTCTTAACCACTAGGCTATCCTTTATGCCAAAAACATGTTACGTACTTACCTTTCCAATTTCATTTCGTAATTCGTAGACGTACCAATAATTATTCTATTTTGTAGACTCGTAGGACATACAATAAGTGCTTGGCACGCAAACACTTTTTCACATACATATAAAAATACTGATTTAAAAAGATATATTGAATCGGCCGGATATATCGGATGCTGAGGACTTCATGACTACTTGTGTGATTATTAGATTAGGTGAGATTAGAGCAACCTATTTTCTATGCCTAGGTTATTAGGGCCAACGCAGACCGATCGCATCGGGTGACGGCGAGTGGAGTCGAGGCAGGGCAAGTGATGGCGAGTAGAGTCACAGTACGATGAGTGGGCGAGAATCGGCTGGTTGGCTAGAGCCGCTAGAACACGCTCATCTAAATATATAAAACGAAAAAGTGACTGACTGACTGACTGATCGGTCAACGCACAGCTCAAACTACTGGACGGATCGGACTGCAATTTTAGAGTAAAATTGGTTCAAAATTTGTGTAGTCCAGGCGAACCAAGTCACGGACATAAGCTAGTTTCCACTATAACAATTTCAACCGTATATCAAAATGAATAAACTAAGTAAACTAAAAATAAAAATGAGTGTGCCTAACATCAGCTGTCTACGGAGGACCCTCGAGTACTTCGGTCACATTTATGGGCTTCGCCGCAGTCGGGTAAAAATAACGCCAGCAACATTTAAAAAAAACATAGTCTGACTTGATCGAAGCAAAAAGAATTGGTCAGACAAGCTGCATTATTACAATATCAATTAGTGTGATTCACTGAATTCATTATATTCTTGTTGCAACAATGCATTGTAGAGAAAAATAGAAGAAAGTCATCAAAAAGTGACATGGAATGTAAATGTGAAAGTGAAGTCAAAGTAAGCAATAAATTCATAAAAACCAGAAGCCGCGGCAGCAGCGCCGCTCCATTCTGTCTGTGAGCATTGTGCATTAATCTGATGTTGCAAGTTGACAATTGATTTAGAATGGATTTCGAAACTGTTTTTTGTTTTTCTTATTTACAATGGCCTCATCTCATATCATACCTATTATGATCTTGATCATGGAAAATTTAGAAGTGGAAACTGCAATTTTATTATAAGCCGTCGCGTCGCCGTTTGGCGCGCCACCAACGTTGATGGTAGTATGTCAGAAACCCTCACGCAAGTGTCAACAACAACTGTACAAAGTTTCAACTCAATCGGATAACTAATGGGCAATCGCATAGCTCACGAACACACAAATGTTATTTTTATTAGAAAACGCTTATGCTCGCAACCGACTTCGTTCGCGCAAACCCCTATTTTAGCCCTCTAGGGGTTGAATTTTCAAAAATCCTTTCTACGTCATAATAATATCTATCTGCATACCTTTCAGCCCGATTCGTCTAGTTGTTTGAACTGTGCGTTGTTAGATAAGTTAGTCAGTCAGCTTTTCTTTTTATATATTTAGATCTATGTGTCTATTTTTAGGTAGGTACCCGTCTACGGTATCTTTCCGTCGTGGGAAATAACAATAGGAAGCATAAACACAATCATTACTATCAGCTCATTAGTTATTTGCTAGATAAATATAACAAACACCCCATCTACTGTAGTGTACATAGGTATTTAACTATATTTGTCATCTAAATATACACGAACACGCATGGGTCGCGAAGTAAACTAAACCACAGATAATATATTAACAAGTTAATATATTATTATCTCTGAATAAACTAAGTAGTACTTAGTCTAATTTTCATCATCATCATGATCGACCCATCGCCCGGCTCACTACAGAGCACGGGTCTCCTCTCAGACTGAGAAGGGTTTTGGTAATAGTCTACCACGTTGGCCATGTGCGGATTGGTAGACTTCACACACATTTGAGAACATTATCGAGAACTCTCAGGCATGCAGGTTTCCTCACGATGTTTTCCTTCACCGGTATAGCAAGTGATATTTAATTAATTAAAACGCACATAACTCCGAAAAGTTAGAGGTGCGTGCCCGGGATCGTACCCCGACCTCCGATTAAAAGGCGGACGTCCCAACCACTAGGCTATCACAGCACAGTCTAATTTTAGAAGTCGGGAAATGTAAAATAAACAGTAAATAGTGAGATAATGACGTCAGAAGATAATAATTTCGCAAAACAATGACGTTGCTATCTAGATGTAAAAGAAAATCTGTGCGGGAAATCCATAGGCTTAATAAACAAGAGGAAATCTGTCTGTGCAAAAATTATTTTATGAGACACAGAAAGGTTTAAAAAATTGAGCCGAATGATCTCTAGGCCCCAGCGTTCGTAAAAGCTTATTGTGTACCTATATCCACCTTAAAATAATAAATAAATAAATAAAAGCTTAAATCTAAATATATAAAAGGAAAAGGTGACTGACTGATCTATCAACGCACAGCTCAAACTACTGGACGTATCGGGCTGAAATTTGGCATGCAGATAGCTATTATGACGTAGGCATCCGCTAAGAAAGTATTTTTGAAAACTCAACCCCTAAGGGGGAGGAATAGGGGTTTGAAATTTAAGTATTCCACGCGGATGAAGTCGCGAGCATAAGCTAGTATATAAATAAATAAATAAAAGCTTATTGTGTACCTATATCCACCTTACAACAGTCATCCTATTATACCTACTCAGAGGCAGAAAGACATGTCCATCTGTCCTCCCCAGATTAATGGCGATTCAAATTGTTTGAATCATCTCTCAGTTACTGAGGTTATTAGTTAGACTTTCTTGAAAAAGTTGCTTGATAAAAAAATGTTAAAATGTTAATTTACATCATCTTAAAAATCCAACATTTGACTATCAAAAAAGTGTACAATAGTAACTACTTTGAATAAATTATTTGACTTTGACTTTGTCTAAGATTACAAAAAACTATATAGGTACCAAACATTTAGGTAATTATTTCACCGAAATTGCCTAAGTATCGTATAATTTTTTATAGAATAACTTGCTGAAGCTTCGCTCGGGTGGAGTTTAGAAAATTGAGGGGGATGTTGAATTAATTTTTTCTCTCCGTAAGAACCATCCTCGTACTTCAAGGAATATTATAAAAAAAGAATTAGCGAAATCGGTTCAGCTGTTCTCGAGATTTGCGATAAGCAACACATTTAGTGATTCATTTTTATATTATAGATATTCAGTACATTTTTATACCTAGAGTAATATTTAAATAGCTAAAGTCAGGTCTTCCGAAAGTAAGTCACTTACCTACTCTTAGATGAGAAGCAGCAGAAATAATCCATATCCAAGATACAACATAAGATCCAGGGTTCACTGCAACACTGTTCTAGATAACTGGCCTCTATCGCACGATAAAGAACACTTGTGCGCAAGATGTATCCCTTTGACTAAAATATTTTTCAATTTAATTTTATTCAAACAGAAGTAATTTATTTAATGTCCGTTTCGGTCTAACTAACGTGTTTTTTAACATAAATTTAGAAACACAGAACTCAAAATAGGTTAAGAAATGGTAGAAGCTACATGCCGCGCAGATGTCTAGTTATACATCAGTAAGCGTTACAGCCTTTGGATGCTAAAGATATTACAGCAGCAGGGGTCTTCTCTGGTTGACTGAAAGCCAATCGTGGGTATACTGGCTTCGAAGCGCGGCCTACTTACTCGGTATGGGCGCTGGGAAGAGCGCTTCTACGGTACTGGTTTTTAAGCTTTGTCGGAAGACCTTCCGTCCTGGCGGCCTCGTGGTCTTGGTAGGGTCTTGAATCCAGGGTCTCACGCTGGGAGCGATAGACACACCACCGCATTGCTGTATTCAAATCTACCAGCAAATCATTGCTGTATAAGTGACATGCTGAAAATCAGACTGTCCCTGTATTTAACACATCAGATCGAATTAAAATCCCGATTTAAATGTAACCCGCGTGGAATGGTGACGATAATCCACGCTAACCAGCCAGGCTGGTCCTTTGCGCAAGAAATAAGAGCCCTTCTGTTACCGTTTTGACGATCTCCCTGCCGCAGTGGTAAGCGCTGTGGTCTTATTAGTAGGGACCTCCCAAGGGTTCGATTCCTCGCAGGGATTTGGAATTTTATAATTTCTAAATTTCTGGTCTGGTCTGGTGGGAGGCTTCGACCGGTTACCAGAAAAGCCGCGCCGCCAAGCGATTTAGCGTTCCGGTACGATGCCGTGTAGAAACCAAAGGGGTTTATTAAAATCTGCCATACCCCTTCTAGGTTAGCCCGCTTCTATCTTAGACTGCATCGTCACTTACCACCAGGTGAGATTGCAGTCAAGGGCTAACCTGTATCCGAATAAAAATAAAAATGAATGAGGCAATTGACCGCTACGACATCTTTCGTAAGAGATTTTTAGTAGGAACCTTCTTATTCTGTGGTTGTGAAATATGACGATTAAGGTAGGTACGTTATCGTACTATAGCATAGGTCACACTTATTTATAAATATTTTTGGCTCTTAAGGAAATTTTTGTTCATAATAAATTAAGATGATGTAAAATTTCGCGCCATAAAGCGAAGTGTTGACCTAGTAATAAAACTTGCAGAAGCTTGAGTACCACTTGCACTGTTGCACTTGCACTCGATTGACTTGCTGCGAGAGTTTACACTGCGCAAGTGGCTTGCAAACCTGTAAGCCACTTGCACATAGTTTCTGCAAGTATAATTGCTAGTGATCATGATTTTATGTCTTTTTTCTTGTACCTTTATTTGTATTTAAATTTATTATTAATTATTTAGTTAGTGTAAGTGGCACTGCCGTTCTAATAAGATATTAAAAAAAAAAATGATACCTACAGTACGTGCATCATATTATTTTGATAAAAATTAAATTTTATTATTTACTAGCTTATGCCCGCGACTTCATCCGCGTGGACTATACAAATTTCAAACCCCTATTTTACCCCCTTAGGGGTTGAATTTTCAAAAATCCTTTCTTAGCGGATGTCTACGCGATAATAATATTATGTAGCTATCTGCATGCCAAATTTCAGCCCGATCCGTCCAGTAGTTTGAGCTGTGTGTTGATAGAGCCAATCAGTCAGTCAGTCACCTTTTCCTTTTATATATTTAGATATGAATAAATAGATAATATCACTTCATCATCATCATCATCAGCCTGTGGACGTCCACTGTTGGACATAGGCCTTCCCTAAAGAGCGCCACCACACCCGGTCCTCAGCCTTCCTCATCCAGCCACTTCCCGCCAGCCTCTTTATATCATCGGTCCATCGTGCTGGAGGGCGTGCCACACTACGCTTGCTTAAACGCGGTCTCCACTCAAGGACTTTCCGGCTCCAACGGCCATCGCCTCTACGACAGGCATGACCTGCCCACTGCCACTTCAGCTTGCTAATAGTTTGGGCTATGTCAGTGACCTTGGTTCTCTTGCGCATCTCCTCATTTCTGATCTTGTCCCTCAAGGAAACTCCTAACATAGCCCTCTCCATAGCTCGCTGAGGGACTGGACAAGGCCGTTTGTATAATATCACTGAGGTAATACAATATTTTATTGTCTTAGTTTAGCAGACCCGACGTTTAGACTGGCAACACTAGTGACTTGACCAAAAAAAGTTACTGATTTATTAAACTTAAAACTGACATACTCGTTATGAAGCAAAAATTATGATCAGAATATTAAAATATCCTTGGTCACTAAAGAATAAATGTTAAATTTTTTATTTTTGAAATGATGACTGTTGAAAAAGTAAAACTGATTATTATTATTAATCTCGAAGACTTTAATTTTTGTTAGTTTTATTTTTTTAATAAAAACGTAATATTTACCTTGCCTACTTTAATCAAACTCAATCTTTTATTTTTAGTCCCATCTGTGGGACACCTTATACCTACGACGATTGGTGAACAAAAGATATCCTTCGGTTGGATTTATTCTTAGGACCCAAGGAAGGATTTAAAGAAAATTGAACCATCAAGATAAAATACACATTTTAGACTGAATATTTCTGACTGAACCGAAGGCTGATTAATTTGCTATTGCCAAACTTTTGGCTGAAACCGGAGGTCTAATAAGTAAAATAACCCTAGTAAATACTGTTCAATATTGCCTAAAAAATAATAAAACAGTAGTTTTCGTTGTTTCTCTCGCGCAGTCGTATAAGTTCGTTCATTTTCGGCATTTGCAGGAAACCTTTGGCATCGGCCAAAGCTTCGGCTCATTTTGCCTGCAGCCGAAAGTTTGGCCGAAGATGGCTGAAGCTGATCGGCCAGACACTGGTAATAATTAAGTAAACACTCAAAACCGCGAGCGGCGCCTAGTTCTCACTAGATCTCCAGGTAATGACGTCTTCCGATTTCAGTATATAAAGATAAAACATCTAGATAACTTCTAATTGCCGTAGAAAAACAATTACAGCTAGACTGAACACATAAGACTGAGTGAAAGAAATTAATAGTTTATTTTATGTTTATAATTACCTACCTATTGTTTAAAATTTAGGGTTTACCTGAGTTAAGGTAGGTTTGAAATGTTAATTTCTAATTTTATCTTCATGATCAACCCATCGGCGATACGGATCTCCTCTCAGAATGAGAAAGGCTTAGGCAATAGTCCGCTACGCTGACCAAGTGCGGATTGGCAGACTTCACGCACCTTTGACAACAATATGGAGAACTCTCAGGCATGCAGATTCCCTCACGATGTTTTCCTTCACCGTTATTAAGCGAGTGATATTTAATATAACTCCGAAATGTTAGAGGTGCGTGCCCGGGATCGTACCCCCGACCCCCGGAATAGGAAGCTTACGTCTAAATCATTAGGCTATTACTACTGTAATAATAATAATAATATAATAATATAGCCTTTATTTACTGAAAACATTACATGCAATTACATTTTATTATAATATTCAGTATATACAATATTTTAATAGAATCAAAAAGACAAAACTCATACATAATACTTATTTACATTTATATTTATATATCATCACTATTATTTATGTCATCACTATTTTTTAATTATTTTTTAATTCTTACTGTATATATTTTCATTTTTTAATATGTACACAATTCTATTCTGTATATCACTACTAATTTTCCACTGTAATACTTGGTGTTAATTAAAAGAAAATACGGTTGAAGTCCCTTTTTTAATTGGTTAAAAATGGCAGAAAACTGCAAAAACAAAACAAAATTATCACGAGATATAGAAGGAAAGTCGGATCTAAATAACTATAATAAATTTACATTTCAATATTGATTTAGACTACTCCTACTTTTTTATTTAACCAAATAACTATAATAATAATTAAAAATTCTATAAAATAAACTTAAATTTAAATTAAAACTAAAATAAATAAAACTAATTCTAAAACCTCATCGAGACCACTGCAGCAAGGCATTGTACCCAAGATGCTGGCAGCAATACCCCTTTAGATGGGAAATCTACTCATTCTACTATATTTTTGATAATATTAGTGAAAACTAGCCACCCACCCCGAAAGAATTCATTTTTTTCCCGTCCCTGGGACGCGCTTTAAATTTTTTGAAGGCCTAAGAGTCCTCCATAATGTTTTTAACTGGTGTGTAAAGTCTGCCAATCCTGGCCAGTTTGTTGGGCTATGGCCTAAAACCCCTTTTCTTCTAACAGGAAATTTGTGTCTAGTGATAATGAAAAAAACATCTAATAAACGTCTCTAGCTAGTACCTACCTACGTAATTAATTAGATAAAATAAACAAGTGTGATATTTTTTTTAGACGCTTTTATACTCGTTAATTTCGAGAATGCATCTGAAATTGGGGAAAAGTGATAAGAAAATCGAGGCGGAAAAGCAATGTCAGCCACTGAAATATGCAGCGGACATCGAAGATGCGCTTGACGCTACAGGTCAGTGTAATGTTTTGCTTTGACTGTGTTTATGCGCTAGACTCAAAAACTGGCCAAGGGCGAGGCAGACTCGCGCACCGAGGGTTCCCTACTGCAGTCGTATTTTTTTGACATTTTGCACGATAAATTAGAAACTATAATGCGTAAAAATAAATAAAAATCTGTTTTGGAATGCACGAGTGAAGCCCTTTCATATGATACCCCACTTGATATAGTTATCTTACTTTGAAAATTGGAAACACTAATTATTAGTTCATGACCACATTTTTTTTGTGTGATGTAACCACAAATTCACGGTTTTCAGATTTTTTCCCATATGTCTGCTATAAGTCCTACCTACCTGCAAAATTTCATGATTCTAGCTCAACGGGAAGTACCCTGTAGGTTTGACAGACAAACAACAAAGTGATCCTATAAGGGTTCCGTTTTTTCTTTTGAGGAACGGTAGCCTAAAAATGAGTATTTTTTCAAGGTTTCGGCAAATACAACTTCGGTCTGCTGCTAGTATGCAGTTGGACCTTACAAGCCATGGGGATGGACCTGTTTGGCACCAGCTTCGTGGTCGCCGCGGCGGTGTGCGACCTGGCGCTGAGCATGCAGCAGCGGGCGTTGTTGACTGCTACACCGCTCATTGGTGAGTTTCACCGGGCCATCATCGTGATCAACCCATGACCGACTCACTACAGAGCACAGGCATAGTTCACGACTACTGATACTTGTCAAATGTTAGTACATTTGACGCTAGACAGCCCTATTTTTTTTATATTTGTGAAATTGTTTGCGGTGGCGTGTGGTAAGACACACTTTCGCGTTTATAAGTATTGATTGGTTTGATTTTGTCCACAGGGGTTGTTCTTGGTGCCCAATTGTGGGGTTACGTGTCAGACACGAAGGGTCGGCGTTTGACCCTGATGCTGTCCATGTCAGTGGGGTTCGTGTTCGCTGCACTCAGCAGTTTCGCGCCCAACTGGGAAATCATGGCTCTCCTCAAGCTGGCGTCCTCTACTTTGTGAGTAGAATATTTATCCTATATTTATAGCATTTTGCAAGTAAGTACCAACTCATTCCAATTGATCAGATCCAAAGGCGGGCTATTCGACTTGTGGACGATCCCAAACTAACGGGCTCGTTGGAAAGCCTGGAGCACCGCAGAGACGTTAGCTCTCTATGCGTGTTCTATCGCCTTTATAATGGGGAGTGCTCTGAAGAGCTTATTGACCTCATTCCACCCTCCTTTTTCTACAACCGCACCGCGCGCCACAGTAAACAATTTCACCCTCACCACCTGGGTGTCTGGTGCACTTCGACCGTCGGCTGCGCCAGATCCTTCTTTCCACGCACATGCAAACTGTGGAACCAACTCCCATCGGCGGTGTTCCCACTAGATTACAACATAGGGTTATTCAAGGGGCGGACCAACAAATTCCTAAAAGGCCGGCAACGCATCGGCAGTTCCTGCGAGGCGGCGGTAATCACTTAACATCAGGTGACACGCCTGCTCGTTTGTTCGCTATCTCTATTAAAAAAAGTAGATGTGTACCGGCCACTCTCTGAACAGCGACCAGGTTTATTCAGTGTCCAGAACTACGACAGTGCGGAATCTTCTATTAGAGCTGCAAGCCTATGAGATCAGCTGTTCTTGACCCGTTATGGGCGCTTAGAAGAATGCTTCCCTAGAGGTGTTCTTTAAGCTGATCTTAAAATCAATTAAGCCATTATGCTCGCCATTCGAGGTTCCCTTATAGTAAAAGTAAAAGCGAAACTGGATGATCCATTTTATCGACCAATTTATTACCCACTTTAGGTGCTACTTACTTCTCAACAATAAATTATCTATTTTTACATCCGGCTATAATTAGAGCCATTATTTACTTTGAGCGTATTTCCCAGCAGAGAGCCTAAACAAATGACTGACTCCACATGTACGTCATAGCATCTCACATGTTGCTGTTATCTTTCCTTATCTACAGAGCTATTTACTTCTCTTGACACTGAAAGTAGATGACCTAATAATAACATAGTTATTTGTGTCACTCGGGGCCAAAGTGATATTTTGTTTCATCGAGGGCGTTATTTTAAATTCAGAGCGAAGCGAAGGATTCTTTACTATATGTCCCGCAAATTGATAATGCACGTGGCCACCATTTTAGTGACGTCGGCACTGGACTGAAGTTTCGAGCTGATGGTATATTTTTATTTCGACTGACATCAAAATGACGTCATTTCAATGTTAATGAGACATGGTTCCAGCGCAATAGCAATTTGCGGGACTTATGCCTAGGCCTAGTAGAATCCTGAACGTAGCGAGGAATTCAATAAACGCTGTCTGAGAACAAAATATTTTGGCCCCGAGTGACACACACTATTTTTTATCGCTACCTATGAGAAAAAAACAAAACAAATACTAAGTAAAGCATGAACGCGGACCAATCAAAAGAGAGAAAACTTAAACCCCCTATGCTAGTTTTCGTTTTTCGAATAGGTATGATGAAAAAAAACCATTCATTTCCAGCACGTCAGCCAGCAACTCAGGCGCATACACACTTCTTGGAGAGAGCTGCTCGCAGCGCGCGCGAGGACGCTCTATGCTGCTTTGCACGTGCGCTCTCATGTGCTCGCAGGCTACCGTCGCTGGTGAGTTCGCAGTCGAATCCATCTAGCACTAAGTAAAAGATAATTTGACGACCTCCCTGGCGCAGTGGTGTGTGGCAAGCACTGTGATCTTATTAGTGGGAGGTCCCGAGTTCGTTTCCTGGCAGGGGTTTGGAATTTTATAATTTCTAAATTTCTGGTCTGGTCTGGTTCGAGGCTTCGGCCGTGGCTACCACACTACCGGCAAAGCCGTGCCCCAAGCGATATAGCGTTCCGGTACTATGCCGTGTAGAAACCAATGGGGCATGGGTTTAATAAAAACTACCATACCCCTTCCGGTTAGCCAGTTTCCATCTTAGACTGCATCATCACTTACCGCCAGGAAAGAGGTCAAGGTCAAAGGTATAACTTGTATCTGAATTAAAAAAAAAACAACTTGCAAGTTAATGGTAACAGTGCCATCTACGAGATATACGTGGTTTAGTAAAGTAATTTTTTCGTGAACACATTTTTTTTTGTGATGTAACCACAATTTCACGGTTTCCGGATTTTTCCCTTTACTTGTGCTGTAAGACTACTTGCCAAATTTCATGATTCTAGGTCAATGGGAAGTACCTTATAGGTTTTCTTGATAGACACACCAAACAGACAGACGGACCGATGGACAGACAAACAGGCAGACAGACAACCAAGTGATTCTAGAAGGGTTCCTTTTTCATTTTGAGGTACCTACGGATTCGTAAAAATTAGAGCCTCAATAGCTCAACGCTTAAAGGAGCGGACTGAAATCCGAAAGGTTGTAGGTCTACTCTAGTGCAAGTCTTTTAACTGACTTCAAAAAAGAGGAGGTTTTCAATTCATCGGAATCTTTTTAATCTCCTCTGGATTGTAGCAAAGTAGCCACTGCACGAACTTCTTTGATGTCAGATGTTACCATTTCTACTAATCATGCATTTCGTATTTCAGTGATCGCATATCCCATCCTTCCTCTCAGCTTCGCCTACCCAATCGACTTCCTGGGAATCAGCTACCGTCCATGGCGTCTCCTCGCCCTCGTCATGGCCATCCCTTGCTTGGCGACGGCTTGCTTGCTGCATTTCTTCCACGAGAGCCCCAAGTTCCTCCTCTCCAGAGGACAGCACGAAAAAGCTCTGGAGGTGCTGAAGAAGATATACGCGTGCAATACTGGAAAGAGCCCTGAAAATTTTCCAGTGAGTATGTTATAATATACTTACACAAGCCGTGATAACCTAGGGGTTAAGACGTCCGCCTCCTACGTGAGATCAGGGGTTCGATCCTGGGCACGAACCTCTAACTTTTCAAAATTATGTGCGTTTTAAGAAATTAAATATCACTTGCTTTAACTGTGAAGGAAAACATCGTTAGGAAATCTCCATACCTACCTGAAAGAGAATTTCATGATTCTAGGTCTACGGGAAGCACCCTACAGGTTTTCTTGACAGACACGACGGACAGACGGACGGACAGACAGACAACGAAGTGATAATAAGGGTTCCTTTTTCCCTTTTGAGGTGCGGAACACTAAAAAATCTTGATTCTTTTTAGGTGAAGAAGCTCATCGACGATTCAGAGGAAGCTACCTGTGAGGAGTCAATGTTGAAGGCGATGTGGCAGCAGACCACGGCGCTGTTCCGGCCGCCATTGCTGAAGGTCACCCTCAAGCTGTTCTACCTCGTCACTATCGTTTACATGACGTGAGTACATATCTACGGAGGGGCTCATGATATAACCAGTTAATATAGACAAGCTTCTGGGTCCAAAAAGTTAGAGTCTGACTTTGCTTAGACTTAAGACAGAGTTAGAACGAGACAGATGTATATCTCCCACTAAATCTGTCTCGTTTTAACTCAATCCTGTCTGAGCAAAATCAAAGTGCGCTCTATAGATCTCAGCCTCATGTTTTAAGCAATCAAATATCGCTTGCTTTAACAGTGACGGAAAGCTCAATGCTCCAGAGTATAATGTTCTCAAAGGTGTGTGAAGTCTGCCAACCCCACTTGATCAGCGTCAGTGAGGCTATGGCTATGGCCTAAACTCTTGTCACTCCGAGAGGAGACCCGTGCCCGGTAGTGAGTCGGCGATGTATGCAATATGGGTTGATGATGGTAATGATGCTTCCCGCGTCAGCCACCGGTAACACTTTGTTAAATTTTTCACGAATTGATTCGCGTGATCCGTAGGGCGATTTCGTAAAACCTGCATCAATCATTATTACAATCTCAATTGTTGTGATTGGCTGAATTTGTGCTATTCTTGTTGCAACAATGCATTGTAGCCAATAGTGAGCCAGCGTCAACCAATCAGAGGTGATTGCGATCGTGACATTGTAGCTGTCATTCTACCGCAATCGCGCAGCGGAATTAATTAATTGATTGAATGAATCTCTTCTGCAAAATAAAAAGTTCTGCATAATATCAACAGCTCTGTTAAAGTATGACTCAACTCTTGTCTGCAGTGGCAGCGGCTTCATCCTGTGGCTGCCGTACATCATGAACAACTTGTTCTCCGTCCTGGAGTCCGGCGGCGGGAGCGGCATGAACCTGTGCACTGTCCTCCGCCACTCCATCGACAGCGCTGTTGTTGTTGGAAATGGCACTGTGAGTTTTTTTTAATAGAGATAGCGAGCGAACGAGCAGGCGGGTCACCTGATGTTAAATGATTACCGCCGTCCCCATGAACATTTGCAGCACCAGGAGGACATTATTTAGTTCAAAAGTACCTTATAAAAGTAACTTGAATAAAAAATATATTCTATTTGAGTGTTTTTGGGTTCCATACCTCAAAGGAAAAAAAACGCTCATAGGATCGTTTCGTTTTCTGTCTGTTTGCCTGTCTGTCTATCTGACTGTCTGTTACGTCTATCTGTTGACCTTAAATCATGAATGGCACGTAGGTAGGTCTTATAGTATAATTAAAGGAAAAATCCGAAAAGCGTGAATTTGTGGTTATATCACTACTATAAGTGTGTTTGTTAATGGTTTATTGGTTTGTCCTTCATCACAGTGGCCTTGATTTTTTGATGGTATAGTTTAAGACCTGGAGAGTAACATAGGCTTCATTTTTATCCCGGAAAATCAAAGAGTTCCAACGGGATTTTTTAAAAACCTAAATTCACGCTTACGAAGTCACGCACATCAGCTACCTAGCCACAAAAAAATTAAAGTAACCTCAATTAAGTAATTGGTTTGCTAAATAGACCACATGTAGATGGCGCTGTCCGTCATTAATTTCAAATCACAACGAATCCACTCTAATAATACGTCTGTTCGCTTTCAGGTTATCCAAGAAGTATGCAACGACACAATACAAGAAACAACTCTCTTATATCCGCCATGTCGTACGGCGCTTTAGCCAGTTCCGCCAACCTGGTGCTCTCCCTCACGTGTGGCTCGAGGAAGAGACTGGCGATGCTGTTCATCATCGTGCTGTCCGCGCTCGCCGCAGTACTACTCAACGTGGTGGCTGTTCCTATAGCTGGAGGGATATTCTTCTTCATCTTCCTCCTCTGTGCGCTCTCTATGGGGATTTTGAGTGTTTACTTTGTGGAGCTGTATCCTACTTCTTTGAGGTAATTTTTAGGGTTCCGTTTCTCAAAAAGAAAAAAGAACTCTTACAGAATCACTTCGTTGTCTGTCTGTCTGTCGTGTCTGTCATTAAAATCTATGTGGTACTTCCCGTTGACCTAGAATCATGAAGTTTGGCAGGTAGCCTACCCATTGGAACTTCAGCGTCGCAATTCCTTGAGCTGTGTCGGTTACTGTGGTTCTCCTACAGATTTCCGCATTCCTGATTTGACTTCGTAAAGAAACTCCAAGTTAGCTCTCTCCATGACCCTCTGAGTGACTGAAGCTTTCTTATGAGGATCAGAGTTGTATATTTAATATTATGTGTATCGTATTACAGGGGCATGGCGTCGTGTCTGTCCGTAATGCTGGGCAGATCCAGCGCGTTCCTGGGCGTCAATGCCATTGGGGCTCTCATTTCGGCCAACCTGTGAGGGCCACGTTCTACGCCTGGTCGGTGCTGTTAATGAGTAAGTCACATTATGGTCAACCCATGTATGAGCAACAAGGGAGCAAATAGCAACATGAGCTCTCAGAATGAGTAGAGTTGAGGTCATAATCCGCTACGCTCGCGCTGGCCAGTGCAGATGTGCAGATTTCACCCACCTTTGAGAACATTATGGAGAATTCGCAGGTATGCAGGTTTCGTCCGATGTTTCTCTTCATGTCAAAGCAAGTGATTATCAAATTCTGGTGGGAGGATATAGCATACCTCCATAGTAGGTACCTACCTAGGCCGTAGGTAACCTTATCTTAAAGCCGGTGCTTATCTAAAATCCAACATTTCTTGTTTCAGGTGCAGCCGTTTTGGCGTGGTACCTTTCCGAAAGACAAAAAGCTGAATCAGTGAGATAGGGGTCCTACAAACTGGAATTGCATTTATAAGAATCTGACAATGAGTACAAACACACCTATTGAAGAAAAGTGAAGACTTTGAATTGATTTTGAAGTTCTTCGAATGCTGCGTTAGGTCTGGATTGGCTAAATCCGAATACGCTACTTAAATTTAAGGTCATCTAAAGTTTTTTTTAATAGAGATAGCGAGCAAACGGGCCTGATGTATGCCATACCGCCGCCAATGAACATTTGCAGCACCAGAGGAACAGCCGATGCGTTGCCGGCTTTTTAGGAATTTGTTGGTCCACCCCCTTGAATAACCCCATGTTGTAATCTAGTGGGAACACCGCCGATGGGAGTGGTTCCACAGAAGCATGTGCGTGGAAAGAAGGATATGGCACAACGGACGGTCGAAAGTGCACCAGACACCCAGGTGGTGAGGGTGACATTCCTTACGGTGGCGCGCTGTGTCTATTTCGTGTTTTTGGAATTTGTTCCGTACAGCAAACAGCGAAGGGTACATTAGACGGACTATCGGTACCTACTATCTTCTTTATCACTGATCTTAAAGACTGCTGCCATAAAATTATTTAGAATAGCATTTATTATACTTACTATATAATACTTAAGTTAGGATAGGTATATCTATTTAATCAATCTCATGATAAAATATATCGACATTTAATTTCATCATCATCATCATCCATCATCATAATAATAATTGAGTGTAGGTATCCTGTCCTTTTATTAAATGGGGTACCTACTTTACGCTTTTTTGAAAAGCGTCTTAATTTGATCCTAAATTTTACATTTCAAATTTCGCGGCCGGAAACGCTGCTGCCATCTTTTTTGGTTCATGAGCTGTCCATGACGTCACACGGATTGGTAAGCAACGGTGTTTTCATTTCAATTCATGTGGACGTCACAGTCGAATTAACATGGCGGCTACGGTATCGTGTGTTTTCGATATTTGTAGAACAGATGAATAAATGAAATTAAAATTCACTATACAATTTTATAACACCGAAATTAATTTTTTCGATTGCTTATTGCTAATACTATCTGTTTATACATTTTTAGATTTTTCTCGCTTGGTCTAAAATACCGTAAACTATTTTATTAGGTTATTAAATATTTGTAGGTTTGTTGTTAGGTTAATTATTTCTTATGATTGTTTTCACTGTAGGTACAAATCTGAATTTGGATTTCAAAAGCTCACGTAGTTTTTAAGCAAATCCATTGAATGAGTAGAGTGAGTGAAATTACGACCGTATTTTTGTGTTCAATTATTATTGTGTTTATAAATAAATGCAATGCTGCCAGCATCTTGGGTTAGAATGCCTCGCTGCGGTGATTCTCGATGAGGTTTCAGATTTAATTTAACTTGTTTTAGTTTTATTTATTTTATATAGTTTTAAGCTTGTTTATAGAATTCATTGATAATAATTATAATATTAAAATAAATAAAACTTTTAACTCTAATCATGATATTTGATTTAAACCGCCTTTTTGATAATAAATATCCTAACTGCTAAATAAAATAAGTAAGATCAAAAGCTGCATAATTATTATATGAGCGACAGAATAAATATTTCCTATTCTATTAGTTCGGACGCATTATATCTAGGTACCAATTATTGGGTCTAATTTATTAGATGACACAGGTATAAACGCGTAGCGTAGTATTATTGCCATATTTTATCTATAGATTACAAGTACGAATAGCTATGATAGTAAAAAATAAAGATAAAACACGGCCAAGTGCGAGTCAGACTCGCGCACTGCGGGTTCCGTAATACAATCGTTTTTTATCGACCATTTTGCACCATAAATCAAAAACTATTATGCCTAAAAATAACTAAAAATCGGTTTTTAGAATGTACAAGTAAAGCCCTTTCTATGATACCCCACTTGGTATAGTAATCTTACTTTGAAAGTTGAAAATAGCAATATTTGTTCCTGAAAACATTTTAATTTTTTCTTGTGATATAAGCACAATATTCACGGTTTTCAGAGTTTTCCCCTCATGCCTGCTATAAGACCTACCTTTCTGCAAATTTCATGATTCTAGGTCAACGGGAAAGTACCCTGTAGGTTTCTTGACAGACCGACAGACAGACAGACAAACAGACAGACAGACAGACAGACAACAAAGTGTTCCATAAGGGTTCCGTTTTTCCTTTGATGTACGGAACCCTAAAAACGGTCAGTAGCCAGTCAGACTCGCCAATACGTGGGATCCGTCCCATCGTACAAGATTTTTTTTGGTCATGGAACCACAAAATTCACAATTTTTGGATTTTGCCTTATTTGTGCTAAAAGACCATTGCTATCTTCTTTTCGTGATTCTTTATTCAACGGAAAGTAGCTTACTTATAGGCTTTGTGTGCCCTCGAGGGTCTGACATACAGATAGACAGATAACAAAGTGATCCTAAAGGGTTTCTTTTTTCTGGAGATACGGAACCCACGACATACGATTTCCACCTCCAAACGCGGATGGGCTCTACCTGTAACTATCAGGAAATAGAGTTGCTAAATTACCTACTTATCTTCAATCGAGGAATTCAATCGGCCTAAATAAGATATCGTGGGCTATTTGCACAGTGATCTGCAACCTAAATTAACGTGAAGTGCTGAAAAATCGCTACTTATTATGAATGTGAAAGTGTTTGTTTGTTGGTCTATTCTACGTCTATTAAATTTACTTTTAAGGGTTCCGTGTCCGAAGTGTGCCACCGGACCCTATTACTAAATCCGTCCGTTTGTCCGTGCGTCTGTCTGTCAGCGGGCGGTATCACATGAACTGTAATAGGTAAAGAGTTGAAATTTCCGGACGGACAGTTTTTTTTTAAAAACGTGTGATTCAGTAATGGCACAGTTCAATTAATAACCGTATGAGTTTAATATAAGGTAGTTATTTCGAAATTACAGACAGACACTTCAATTTTATTTATTAGCAAGCATAGATTAGCATAGACATTTTCTTAAAACTGCGAAAACTATTTTTCGATTGATCACCAAAAAATTGGAAATTTTAAAAAACTGATCCTTTTATAGAAAAATCATTATTTTTTTCTAAATTCCCATGATTTTATAGAGACACCTCTCATAATTTTTTGCAGTTCGCCACTTGAGAAATAACGGCAGTTTCTATACCAAATTCAGTTCAAAGGATATTTTTTCTAAACTAGCCCCGTGGGAACTCTTTGATTTTCCGAGATAAAAATTAGCCTATTTCCCCATGCAAAAAAATCACTTCAATCCGTTGCTCCGTTGCGACGTGGTTAAAGGATATACCAACAAACAAATACACTTAATTAGCATGTAAAATAAGCAGGTACCTAAGCTATTCATAAAAACAGCATTGTGGTCACATTTTGTATTCACATATGAGTTCGGCCTTTTCGTTGGCACGACACATTTTAGACGCTGAATATCATTGAAATAAAACAATAATACTTAATTATTCTAAATAATTTGATTTTAAAGTGCGAAAACTTGAATGTTTATGTAAAAATAGATTTTAGTGAAATTATTGGTGTGAATGAATTAAGTGCAGTTCGTAATAAATAATGGAGAGATCTCAGGACGCCGGCAAGGTTACGTTCGAGGAAGCGCTCGACAGAACTGGTAAGTACTGTTTCCGAACAGAATAACTTATTGTTCAATCAAATTTAAACCTTACCTACCTGATATAGATTTGGCCTAGTGCACATAACTTATTTAAAGGTGGATTCACACGTCCTGCGCACGCGCACAATACGTGCGCGCCCACGTGCATCGAACAGCTGTAGGTGCGATCGTAAAACGTAGTGATTATATTCTCTTTGGGTGCGATACTGTCTCTGAGTGCATATCTAAATCCACACGGATGGAGACCGGGCATCAGCTAGTCTAAATCTAAATATATAAAAGGAAAAGGTGACTGACTGATTCACTGACTGGTCTATCAACGCACAGCTCAAACCACTGGATGGAGCGGGTTGAAATTTGGTATACAGATAGACAGATAGATGTGGGTCGTCGAATCCATATAACCCATTTTGTTCTTCCCCAGGTTTCGGTCTCTACAGCTACCTGCTAGTGAGTCTAGCGGGGATGATCGTGATAGCGTTGGTGTGCACCGCGTTTGGCACTAACATCATCATCCCCACCAGCGCCTGCGAGCTGGGCACCACCACCACACAGCGAGGGCTGCTGGCCGGGACACCGATTGTGGGTAAATGAGTTTTTTTTGAAAATGTTACAATTAAACTTAAAGCTAGCCTTATTCAACTATGATACAAATTATGCCTGCGTAGAATGTTGCCAAGAATACTGGCTGCATTTCTATGCTGGACAGCCAGGCTGATCCTTTGCACAAAAAATGAGCCAGCCCTTCTGTCATCAGATCTATCCAGATCCAGAGGCCCGGTGAAATGTCTCGTAGTTTTTTTTTAGCGCTAAGACTCCATGGCCCCTAATTTATAATTCTCGATAAGAGAGGCATACTTGCGCCGCTTGCCGTTTTCAGCCATTTCTGCTGCGGCTCCCGGTCTTGATGCTGTCTCCCTGATATGACACGGGACCAATATTATGTCAACGCACGTTGCGTCCCACATTAACGCCCGTCCCCGTTCCCAGGGAACCAGCGTCAATCCATCAGCTCTCTTGCCATCATCTCGACTAATCTCTGCCGGCTCAATGAGTGCAGGAATGTCTATGGTGGCAAGAGCCCTTTTGATCGTATCGTTAAGAGAGCCATGCCTAAATACCAGAGATCCTTTGGCAAGAGAGTCCGTGGATTATTTTATCAACCTCTTTTCCTTACTTATTCGTCTAATATTGATTATCTTATTTACTTCCAGGATTGATCCTCGGGGCAATATTATGGGGTTACCTGGCTGACATATGGGGGCGAAGGTACACGCTCATAATATCCCTGCTCGCGGCCGCCACCGTCAACGCGCTAGCCAGCTTATCCGTCAACTGGCTGATGCTGATGATCCTACAGTTCTTGGCTACCTTCTTGTAAGTATAAACAGCATGTTTTCACGGCTCCGTACCCTAAGGGTGCAAAGTCTAGGACCCTTTTACCAAGCCTCCGCTGTCCGTTCATTTGTCTGTCTTGCAGCGGACTGTAATGAACTGTAAGTCGGGGTTTCGGCTGGAAACCAGCGCTGTATGCTTCTGTCTATGTGCAAGGCGTGAATGTGAAGGCATGCTGAATTAGGAACCTTTGTTTTTAGGGTTGTGCCACACATGACAGTAATTTATTCTGGCGCTTCTTCTGCTTGAGGCCTTTTGGCTTTAATGCTGTTTCAAGTGTTAGAGGCGCCGGGATAACCAAACCCTTAGGTAGGTATAACTGGTGGCACAATTTTCAAAAACAAACGTTTTTTTTCTTTCTCCTTTCCTGCATCGATATATTGACAATTAGATGTTTTCATCAGGAGCGCAGGACAGTTCCCTCAAGCTATGACAATCGTCGGCGAGAGTGTTCCCATGGCTAAGAGGAACGTATCCATCCTGTTGGTTGGAAGTATATTCCTTCTGGCCCAAGGACTTATGGCAGGTAAAGTATTCTATCAATGATAGATTGGCTGATAGAAATAGAATTAATCAATCAGATTGTTTGTGTCCACTGCTGGACAGGATAGTCATAGGCCTAAACAGGAGCGGGCCACCTTAAGCATCCACCCACTTCCTGCTGCTTAAGGTCGTCTTAGCCCAACGGGTTGGAGGTCGTCCCATACTGGGCGGTGCGCGATCTCCACTCTAAAATACGGTTGCCCCGGCGGCAATCGGTTCTGAGACTGACATGGCCTACCCAAAGACCACAACCACTTCAGCTTGATAATTCATTAAGCTATGCCGATCACTTTGATTCTCCTACGGACTTCCTCGTTACGGATTTTGTCCCTCTGAGAGACACCCAGCATAGCCCGCTCCATAGTATGCTGAGTGACCAAACTTAGTCATTAACAAATTAGGAGATTGACTGTTTATAAAATTTGCTGAGCACTTCCCTTAGTGTACAACTAAATTAAATAGACAAAGGGAAATGTATTTAGACCTGTCGGTACATACTAGTTAATTTTTTTAACATACGAGTTAATTTCTTTTAGTTTTGGCGATACCTATAATTCCCCTCACCTTCTCTTACTACCTGCCCAGTCTTGGCATCTACTGGAACTCGTGGAGAACTCTTATGCTGGTGTACTCTACTCCAAGCCTGGTCTGCGCATTGGGGCTATACTTCATGTGCGAGAGCCCCAAGTTCCTGTTCGCCAAGGGCCGAGAGGCAGAGGCGATGCAAGCGCTGAGGAAAATCCATAGGTTGAATAACTTTGGGTCAAAGACTGAACTTCAAGTAAGTTTTTCAGTTCGCAAAACCGATAGACATTGGGCTCCCAAGGTGCTAGCGCCTAGAATTGCTACCTCGCACCGGAAAACGCAGGATTGGAAGACCCCCCACTAGGTGGACAGACGACATCAAACGAATCGCAGGGGAGCCGCTGGATTCAAGAGGCGCAAGACCGTGGCGTGTGGAAGTCCCTACAAGAGATCTAAGTCCAGCAGTGGACGTCTATCGGTGGATGATGATGAATAACGTAGAGTACCTGTGCACTGTACCTACAGCCAAATTGAACAATAGTAATTCTTCAATTGCTTTATACTATTTCTAATTTTACTTTTTTTCCAGCTAAATGGTGGAATCATAACAGAATTGATTAAAGGTGACGAATCCAAATTGGGGAAAAAGAGCAACCAAGTGGCACCATTGTTCAAGGCACCCTTGCTGAAATCTACCATCATCATGACAATCCTGTTTTTATTTCAACAGTTAAGTATTTGACTTTGCTAATTTCAGCCCATGGACATCTGCTGAGTTTCTCACCAACTCTTCTATCAGCACTCATCCAATCCGAATCAGAGAAAATACGGATATAAAAAATATCTACGTCATGTGTCTCATAATAAGCTACTATACAAATAGTTCTATGACAACTTCGGAACTTATTTTCACGGACTCGGTTTGGATGAGTAAGGCGTAACCACCGTAAGGCTATATAATAGGTATATCCCAATAATACACCTTAGTTCATAAGTTTTGGTTAAGAAAGTGATTTGGGACTTCAATCCTTGATTCGAAGTGGGTTCAAATAAAACAGTACATTATAATATTAATTGTATTCCAGAATTCCAGCGTTTCTGATCTGGTTACCAACTATTGCCTCGCAGTTCGTAGAAATATTGGAGACAGGCGAAGGCTCAAACCTCACATTATGTGCCATCATTAGGAAAAGCTTGGACACTCCTCCTGATGTAAGCAATATGTATACCTTTACGTGTAACTTTCGACCAGGAAAAGCTTAGCTTGGCATGTGGTAATAGCTCCTCTAAATTTATTTCAAGTGTACGTGAAACACTAATCTGTATTATATAAAATTCAAAGTCCTGACTGACTGACTGACTTGTATATCAACGCACAGCCTAAATCGCTGGTCTTAGAGACATTAAATTTTTCGATATTCTATCCCTAAGTGGTTCAATGGGGGTTAGAAATTTATGTAGTCCACGCGGATGAAATCACGAGTATAAGCTAGTCTAATTATATAAAACGAAAAAGAGACTGACTGACTGACTGACTGATCTATCAACGCACAGCTTAAACTACTGGACGGACGTCCGCTAAGAAAGTTTTTTCTAAATTCAACCCCCTAAGGGGGTAAAACAGGGGTTTGAAGTTTTTGTAGTCTAGTAAAATTATAGGCTAAAAAAATTATAAAATAACTCCTCTAAGGTAAGCTAATAAAAGCTAAGCTAATGATCTATTTTTGGCAAAATATTGGAGAACATAATATTACTACGGTAGGTATCATCCTCATAAATCCTCCTCATCCTCCATCAAAATCCTCTGCCATTATGTGATTAATGGCCTTGGGTTCACAGCCCTCACATATAGAATTCATCTCGTACCTTAGATGCGTAGTGAGAGGCATCTCCTAACATAATGGTAGAAAGGCAAACTATTTAGTCAGGAGCTACTTGTGACCACTTTTGTTTCTTCCAGCCTGATGATTCGTGCGCGTTAAATGTAACGTCACTATTAATCGTGATGGTGGTGGGTGCCATACAGTGTGTGGCGAACGTCTTTATGAGCTTGGTAAGTTTTCAATACAATTTGGCCCAATATGCTGATTGGTTGTAGTCTCAGACGATGGTCTCTTTCAGACTAGTTAGTAAAATATCTTGTAGTACAGCATTTGTTGGCCACGTTATGTGTGAATTAAAATAAGCATAAAGAAAAGTTTATGAATCTGAATAAAGTGATCTACTTTCAGTACAATATGTATTAAATCTTTTTATCTCGCATTCTAAGGCTTCTGGTAATTATTATTATTTATGTGCTTTTGATATAAATTAAGTTTTTGATGCAAAATAAATTATTTTTATTTTTACTACACAGATTGTGAATTACACCGGCCGACGCAACTTGGCCATGTTCATAACCGCCCTCTGCGGTGTTTGCGGCATCGTCATCAACCTGATCCCCAACGCCATCGCCAGTGGATTGGTGTTCTTCGTCTTCGTCATCGGCGTCGTCAACACAGGCCTGTACACTGCCATTGCTGTCGCCTTGTTCCCCACTTCTCTGAGGCGAGTCTTGTAACAGTCTTATAGGAGCGAGTGCATCTACAGGGTTGCATCATCATCGCCAAGCTAATGTCCAATGCCATTGCCATTGGATTGGTGTTCTTTGTCTTCGTCATCGGTATCATCACTACAGGCTTGTACACCACCATTGCTGTCGCCTTGTTCCCCACTTCTCTAAGGTGAATCTAGTACCTGTTACAAAAGAGTGTTCATTACTGCATATGTGGCGCTTGTGATGCAGTTTGTGACATTATCAGCCTGATCTTCAACGGTATCACCTTTATCTTCTTGTTCTTTATCTTCTTCATCGGCATCGTTAATATACTGGTCTATATACTACACCATCGCTGTCGCCCCGTTACCCACATACTTTAACGACGAAGGAAAATACTAGGAAACCAGAATGTCTAAGAGTTCCCCATAATATTAAAGGTGTATAGTATACCAATCCGCACTTGGCCATGGTGGTGGACTATGGTATCTCATTCTAAGAGGAGACCTGGGCTGGTGATAGTTTGATGATTATGATTGAGAGTTTAATATTTTTTCTGTCTGTTTTCAGAACTCTAGCAGTGGCGTTGATTATGACTGGTCATCGGATTGGTTTCTTCGCGTCAGTCCAAATTATCAATCTACTGTTCGAAAACAACTGTGAAGCGGGCTTCTATGTGTATGGGTCTATATTTGCATGTAAGTTTTAAATTTTTTTAAAGTTATATTTCAAGTTAGCCCTTGACTGCTGGATCTCACCTGGTAGTAAGTGATGATAAGTCTTAGATGGAAGAGGCATGCTCATACCCTTTATCGGTTCACTTGGCGGCACGGTTTTGCCGGCGAGGTTGTAAGTAGCTTACCTACTATAATAAGTAGTGATGTGCCGGATCATTAAAAATGTAGATCCGCGGATACGGATCATTTGCGTCAAGATCCGCGGATACGGATACGGATACAGATCTTAACTTTCTTAGGTACTCAATTGGTGTCGGTGCACGTGTATTTGACGCTTTGCGTGACAAGACAAATGTTTCGACTTGCATTGCGCGGGCTTTTCTTTTGTTTTGCTTATAATTCAGTGCGACATTGAGAAGCAATAAAGTTTGTGTCTGTTTGTTGTTTGTTGTGGAATTATTTAATATTATTTTTAACCGACTTCTAAAAAGGAGGTGGTTTTCAATTCGGTCCGTTTTTTTTTATTGCTACCTAATCACCTAAAATAGAATTTAATCTATGTTCCTATTAAAATTAATAGGGTAAAAGATCCGTCAAAAAACCAACGGATTCGGATCATTATTTCCCGCGGATATCCGCGAATACGGATACGGATATCCGGAACATCACTAATAATAAGTCAATGAGCTAAGGCCGTAATGTGATAATAAATAATGCCCAAAATTATACTTACCCTACATTACATTACATTTTTTTTCAGTGTCCACCGCAGTAGCCGCATTTTTGGTCGACGATCGAAAACTGCAAAGAGAACGCAACGATACTACAAAGCTGTAGTAAGCACTAAGCACACATTGGCTGTCATGAAATACCTATAAGTACAAATAAACCCTGCAGGGAGCGCCTTGGTACCACGACTTTATTGACTAAAAGATACCCGTATCATATAATTTTATTTAAGTTTTTTTTTTATTCAGATACAAGACTGACTTGACTGATACACCCTTGACTGCAACCTCACCTGGTGGTAAGAGATGGTTCAATTTAAGATGGATGCGGGATAACCTGGAAGGGGTATGGCAGTATTTGTTAAACCCATACCCCTTTGGTTTCTACACGGCATCGTACCGGAACGCTAAATCGCTTGGGGGACGGCTTTGACGGTAGGGTGGTTGGCCACGGCCGAAGCCTCCCGCCATTAAAAATTATAAAATTCCACCCCCTGCTGGGAATCGAACCCGGGACCTCCCAATAACAAGGCCACAGCGCTTACCACTGCACCAGGGGGTCGTATAAATACAAGTACCTATTCGGTGATCAGTACCCATATAAAATGCGAAAGTGTGTTTGTTGTTGGTTTGTCCTTCAATCACGTCGCAACGGAGCAACCGATTGACGTGATTTTTTGTAACGACGCGGACGTGGGTATAGTTAAAGACCTGGAGAGTGACATAGGCTACTTTTTGTCTCGGAAAATCTAAGAGTTCCCACGGGATTTTTCAAAACCCCGTTCACGCGGACGAAGTCGCGGGCATCAGCTAATCATAGTGAAAACATAAAGATGATTTCCACCTTCAAATGCGGATGGGCCTTCGTAACTAGCAGAATAGACCAGGTAAATTAACTAACTTTAATTGATTAACATTAATCGTCCTAATAAGATATACTTAGATTACTTAGTGGGCTATTTGCCCAGTGATCCCCCACCTAAAGACACGTGAAGTGCTGATTATAATCACTAGTTAATCAATAAATAAATAAATATTTATTATTTATATACTACGAAAGACTAAGTAATATTATAAATGTGAAAGTGTTTGTGGGAAAGACGGAAAAGAAAAGAAAAAAACCGTATATTTTTGAAAGCTGGTATGCCCTGGAATAACGGATCGTTGTGATTTTTTGCATGGAGACTTTATGGTTAAAACCCTAGGGAGTTTTATCCCGGTAATCAATATTTCCACGGGATTTATTAAAAACTTAAAGAACGCGGACGCAGTCGCTGGTAACTTTTTTTTTTAAAATAAGAATATTAGCCATATTAAATGATTAATATTCCCCTTTCCTCTCCAATTAAGCGTCAGGCTTGTGCTAGGAGTAGGTACGACAATAGTGCAACGGGCGGGATTTGAACCGTCGACCTTCCGGTTTTCAGTCCACTCCTACACCGGTTGAGCTATTGAGGGAGCTATTAACTGATTATAATAAGTGATTAATTTCTATAACTTTTTAAACTTTGTACCTAACTGGTATCTTTTCTAATCAATATTTTTCATGTTAGTCCCTCCCGTAGTTCCTGGAAGGTACCACGGGTATTTTTAGGGTTCCGTACCTAAAAAGGAAAAACGGAACCACTTTGTTGCCTGTCTGTCGGTCTGTCAAGAAACCTACAACCTTGAATCAAGAAATTGGGCAGGTAGGTAGGTCTTATAGCAGACATTCGGGGAAAAATCTGAAAACCGTGAATTTGTTGTAATGCTTACAAAAAAAAAAAAAAAATTGTGGTCATGAACTAATAATTAGTATTTTCAATTTAAATGTAAGATAACTATATTAAGTGCGGTATCATATGAAAGGTCTTCACCTGTGCATTCTAAAACAGATTTTCATTTGTTTTTATGCATCATAGTTTTTGTATTATCACGCTAAATGTCGAAAAAATACAACTGTAGTACGGAACCCTCGTTTCGCGAGCCTGACTCGCACTTGGCCTTTTTTCACTCGTGGTCCCTCTGAGAAATATCCACAATACTATACCGAAATAAAAGTCAAGGCATTGTAAGGACCATTAAACTTATATGGCACCAAGTTTTGATTAACCAGGGTAATAAATATTCATTTCATTTAATTTGGTTGGACGTCGCGTCGGCGCGGTGGACAAGTTCCTTATGATCAAGTTAAACCTATAACTAGTTAGACTGCATAGCGATGCAACTATTGCACTGTCGCATGGCGACCTATTTAATGGGTACAGTACCCGGCAGAAAGTAATGTACCTACATCGACCTTAAGAATGACATTTCGGCTTTGTAGAGCGTTGTCTCTGTCACTCATACCTACAGTGCGACAAGGCTATCTTGGCGCGTGGCGAAAATCGGAACTAACGTTGCCGTCAAGTGTCCCCTTTGTTCTTGTTTGAATATAACCTTTGTTCTCCAGCCCCCCCTGTCAATGTCATTCAAGTGCCAAGAGAGCCTTGTCGCGCTGTATATGACGTTTTAACTGTCCCAACGACAGAGACAATGCTCTACAAATCTGCTATCTCCTTCTAAAGGTCGATGTACATTACTTTCTGCCGTGTACTGTACCTATGCCTATCATTAGCTAGATCGCAGTCTAGTTCACCTTAACCTCGAAAACATCTACAACATTATAGAGAAGTAATTTTTGAGTTATCACCAAAAAATTTATGAAGTTTTAATTTTAATCTTACGAAGCAAACTTTTAGAAACCTCAGTTTTTATAAATTCCCATGCTTTTGCCAATTATCTACACCAAAAAATTTATGAAGTTTTAATTTTAATCTTACGAAGCAAACTTTTAGAAACCTCAGTTTTTATAAATTCCCATGCTTTTGCCAATTATCTACTTTCATTTTTTTTGCAATTAACTGCTTTTTAGAGAAAGGACGGCAGGTGTCATACCAATTTCGGTTTTGTTAAAGGATACCTATTCTGAGATGATGTCAGCGACTTCGTTCGCGTGGATTTAGGTTTTTAAAAATCCCGTGGAAACTCTTTGATTTTCCTGGATAAAAAGTAGCCTATGTCCTTCCCCGGGATGTAAGCTAACTCTGTACCCAAAATCAGTTAAACTGTTGGGCCGTGAAAAGCTAGCAGACAGACAGACACACTTTCGCATTTACCTATAATACCAGTATGGATAACAGCGTTGTAGTTAAGTACGTTTTTCTGAGTTCGGGGCCTTTTCGTTGGCACGACACAACATTGAGACGCTGTTAAGTTAAGTTAGATTTTAAGATATAATATTTCTGATGCTGTGTTTAATGTATGTGTTGTGGTGGAACAACAAATAAAATTATTTTATTTTAAACTAAACTTGAATGTCTATATAGGTACCTAAATAAGTAGATTTTTAGTGAAACTAT
Source organism: Maniola hyperantus (assembly GCF_902806685.2). Taxonomy (NCBI): domain Eukaryota; kingdom Metazoa; phylum Arthropoda; class Insecta; order Lepidoptera; family Nymphalidae; genus Maniola; species Maniola hyperantus. The sequence goes on along the minus strand of NC_048545.1, from coordinate 810,179 downwards.
TGTTGTGAATGATTAATTCAGTGCAGTTCGTAATAAATAATGGAGAGATCTCAGGACGCCGGCAAGGTTACGTTCGAGGAAGTGCTCGACAAAACTGGTACGTGTTTCCGAACATAATAATTACTTAAGAATATATTTATTCACTAATTCTTTCTAAGCGGTGATAGCCCGGTTCGATCCCGGGTACGCACCTCTAACATTTCGGAGTTATCTGCATTTTGAGCAATTATCTATCTGAAATTTGTATGCATGCTTGAGAGTTCTCTATAATGTTCTCAACCGCACTTGACCAACGCGATAGACTATGGCCAAACCCTTTTCATTCTGAGAGGAGACCCGTGATCAGTAGTGTGCTGGCGATGGGTTAATGATGATGATTAATATTATGATTATGAAGGCCAGATGCTGTGGTAGCCTACTGGTTAGGACGTCCGCCTTCCAATCGGAGGTCGGGGGTTCGATCCGGGCACGCACCACTAACTTTTCGGAGTTATGTGCATTTTTAAGTAATTAAAATATCACTTGCTTTAACGGTAAAGGAAAACATCGTGAGGAAACCTGCATCTGAGAGTTCTCCATAATGTTCTCAAAGGTGTGTGAAGTCTGCCAATCCGCACTTGGCCAGCGTGGTAGACTATGTGGCCAAAACCCTTCTCACTCTGAGAGGAGACCTGTGCTCTGTAGTGAGCCGGTGATGGGTTCATCATGATGAAGGCCAGATGTGGCTATTGTCTTTTCGTTCATGCTCCCATTGGGAGACGCACAACAGACGGAAACGTTTAAGTGCGGAAACCAGCCCAGAGTGAAGAAGAAGAGTTAGGGAGATCGACGAATTCATAGAGTACCATTTTGTTCTTCCCCAGGTTTCGGTCTCTACAGCTACCTGCTAGTGAGTCTAGCGGGGATGATCGTGATAGCGTTGGTGTGCACCGCGTTTGGCACTAACATCATCATCCCCACCAGCGCCTGCGAGCTGGGCACCACCACCACGCAGCGAGGGATGCTGGCTGGAGCACCGGTCATAGGTAAATGACAATACTAAATAGTAATACTTAGAAGACAACTTCACCATTAGTTCCGCATGCTACTGTGTCAGCGATGAAGATCTGCAGGAACTGTCGTTATATGATCTGGAGCTTTTTTCCTCCCCCCCCCCCCCGTCTCTGTACCCGTCGGATTTTGTTAAACGGATAGGTACCTCTTTTAAAATCCTGTGGGAACTCTTTAATTTTCCCGACAAGTAGCCTATGTCTTTCCCCGGAATCTTGGCTATCTCTTTACCAAATTCCGCCAAAATCGGTTAAACGGATGAACCGTGAATGGCTAGGGACAGATAGACACTTTCACATTTATAATATTAGTAAGATAATTAGTATGGATAGTATGTTTATTTTTTTTTTTATAAAGAATATTAGCCATGTTAAACGACTAATATTCCCTTTCCTCCAACTAAGCGTAAGGCTTGTGCTAGGAGTAGGTACGACAATAGTGCAACGGGCGGGGTTTGAACCGTCAAACTTTTTTTTTTCTTTTCGGTTTTTAGTCCACTCTTTACCTGTTGAGCTATTGAGGCTATTTCTTCTTATACTTTGTGGCTATGCAGGTTCTTGAATACCCTGTATCACTGCGACCGTCTCGGATCTATTGTTTGCTATGGATTTTATTACATCCAGGATTGATTCTTGGGGGACCGCTATGGGGTTACCTGGCCATATGGGACGAAGGTACACGCTCATAATATCCCTGCTGGCAGCCGCCACCGTCAACGCGCTAGCCAGCTTGTCCGTCAACTGGCTGATGCTGATGATCCTACAGTTCTTGGCTACCTTCTTGTAAGTATAAACAGGAGTTTTTATATTTTAAGACAAGTAAGTCCTTGACTGCGATTATCTGGTGATAAGTGATGATGCAGTCTTAGATGGAAGTCTTTTGAGACTCGTGGCTCCACTTGCCTTAGCCAAAATAGAGCACCCCCGATTGTGTAAGAAAAACGTATTCATCGTAATCGTAATCGATAGCAAATTGTGCCCCTTGATTGGTTGAATTCACTGTTCACATGTTTTTACAACCAAATCCAACTCGGTTGGGCAGCGTTCAGGAAGCTTCGAGATGTCTTCTTATCCAAAATTCCTCAGAAGACCAAAATCTTCGAACAGTGCGTGTTGTCAGTGATGACATATGGATCCGAGACACGGTCGCTAACTATACGTCATCTCAGAGTCACTCAGCGGGCGATGTAGAGAGCTATGCTTGGAGTTTCTCTACGTGATCAAACAGAAATGAGGAGATCCGTAGGAGAACTAGAGTAACCAACATAGCTCAACTCAACGGGTTGCGAAGCTGAAGTAGCAATGGGCAGGGCATATAGTTCGTAAAACATATAGACGTTGGGGTCTCAAGGTGCTGGATTGGCGACCTCGCACCAGAAGACGCAGCCTTGGAGGACCCCCCACTAGGAGGACGGACGGCATCAGACAAGTCGCAGAGAGCCAGCGCAAGACCGTGGTGTGTAGAAGTCCCTACAAGACACATCCAGCAGTGGACATCTATCGGTTGATGAAGATGATGATTATTATTTTTTGCAGCCAATCAAGGGGCAGAACTTGCTACCGATTACAATTACGATGAATACGTTTACTTACACAATCGGGGAGGCAGACTCTATAACGAATCTTGAATCCTGCATCGATATATTGACAAAGTTTTATACTTTTGTCAGGAGCGCCGGACAGTTCCCTCAAGCTATGACAATCGTCGGTGAGAGTGTCCCCATGGCTAAGAGGAACGTATCCATCCTGCTGGTTGGGAGCATATTCCTTTTGTCTCAAGGACTCATGGCAGGTAAACTATTAACCATAACAATGCTCCATCCATTTAACCGCCTTCCAGCCCGCTGACAGCTGAAGCGATGAATTCAAGATGGCGGAAAGCGGCTGGATCACGGAGTACAACATTTATTGCACCTACAACTAAGTTAAAAAGTCAAGAGAAACGTATTTAGGCATACTAGTAGGTAGCTTATTAACATACGAGTAAATTTGTTTTAGTTTTGGCGATACCTATAATCCCCCTCACCTTCTCTTACCACCTGCCCAGTCTTGGCATCTACTGGAACTCGTGGAGAACTCTTTTGCTGGTGTACTCTACGCCTAGCCTGGTCTGCGCGTTGGGGCTATACTTCATGTGCGAGAGCCCCAAGTTCCTGTTTACCATGACCGAGAGGTGAGGCGATGCAAGCGCTGAGGAAAATCCATAGGCTGAACAATTTAGGAACAAAGGCTGAATTTCAAGTAAGTGTTCACTCACTGAGCTATACTCTAAGTAAAAGTTTGAACATCTCGACAACGTGACGTTGCAAGACTGGAACTAACAAATCTTTCTGGTGCATCATGCAACATGCAAGCCATTAAAAGGCTTTTATGTCCTCAATTTCTTTTGTTTTATCATAAAAGGTGGAATCCTACTGGAATCGATTGAAGGTGACGACTCCAAATTGGGAGAAAAGAGCAAGCAAGTTGCATCATGTTCAAGACACCCTTGCTGAAATCTACGATCATCATGGCCATCCTGTTTTTGTTTCAACAGTTAAGTATTTGACTTATTATGATTTTGCTTTGTGAATGGAGAAACTACGTATCTATACCTTACTTATTTCTTGAGGGCTCCTCTCAATAGAATCCGTAAGCCGATTGTGGGAAAACTGCATCAATCATTATTACAATCGCAATTGTTGTGATTGGCTGATTTTTTGGTGTTTTTGTTGCAACAATGCATTGTAAGCCATAGTAAGCGAGCGTCACCCAATCAGAGGTGATTGCGATCGTGACATCGTAGCTCTATCATTTTACCGCAATCGAGCACTGCTATCCGAACCACCGCGTTGCGCTGGTAATTCTTGGATTGCCATAAGTGGGTCTACTTACACTATGAAATCAATGTTTTTCATTTCATTTCAAGAATTTTTGTTATTAAGAACGTGTTTGGGACTTTAATCCTGAATATGAACAAAAAAATTGGGTCCAAATGAGTACCTACATAATTTTTACGTTTTCCAGAATTCCAGCGTTTATGATCTGGTTACCAACTATTTCCTCCCAATTCGTGGAAATACTGGAAACAGGCGAAGGCTCAAATCTCACATTATGTGCCATCATCAGGAAAAGCTTGGACTCCCTCCTGATGTAAGCAATTAAATACCTCTATGTACAATTAATATTCGCTTTCCTTCTACTATGAAAGTTTAGCTAGGGATAAGGGGAAAACCATTTGATAACATAGCTCCTCAACAAATTATAGAAAGAAAGAAAAAGTTATCAGCTTTTATTAATCTTTCCTTATATTCTTGTCTCTTTCAGCCTGATGATTCGTGCGCGTTAAATGTGACCTCACTTCTAATTGTACTGGTGGTGGGTGCCGTTCTATCTGTGACGAACGTGCTTATAACCCTGGTAAGATTGATTGAGAAATTAATGACTGAACTTAAGTTCCATTACACTCATCAATTTCTATGGAATTTCTACACTTCACCATTTATGCTACTTGTGTCCAGCCACAGGTCCAGCGGATCTCTGCGACCTTGAATTTGTCTGTACTTTGTGACAGTTTACCTCCACTACTCATTCCGTTCTGAGTTTGAAAGTGTGAGCATAAGGCTTTTAGACACCCTCGCATCTCACATTCCATTGTTTGTTTAAATCAAACCATATTTTACATAACTCACTTGTAATCCTCAAATTACATTACATTTTAACCAATTTTATAACCAAGAACCGTAGTTTACTCATAGGTATGTCAAATTATGTGACGGGGGCACAAATCATTTCAGAGCCAAGGGAATTCGGCAAATTATCATGGCAATGAAACGATAAAGGACCACCACTCGAAATTTTCTCTTTCACAATTAAGATGGTGGTCGTAAAATGAAATTAGGTACCTACTACACTTAAAACAAAGATGCAATCAAAGCTAATTTTGTTCAAACATATCATCACATCTTTCCTTTTATTGAAAACGATCAATACCTACCTACAATCAAAAACTTCAATACTAGCTTCAACTTTCTTTTTATCACACAGATTGTCAATTAACCGGCCGACGCAACTTGGCCATGTTCATAACCGCCCTCTGCGGTGTTTGCGGCATCGTCATCAACCTGATCCCCAACGCCATCGCCAGTGGAGTGGGTTCTTCATATTCCTCATCGGTGTCGTCAACACAAGCCTGTACACCGCCATCGCTGTTGCCTCGTTCCCACATCTCTGAGGCGAGATAGTAACATCATTATGACTGTATCTAAGGTGTTTGTGGCTTTATCGTCAACCTGATCCCCAACGCCATCGCTAGTGGAGTGGTGTTCTTCATCTTCCTCATCGGTGTCGTCAACACAAGCCTGTACACCGCCCTCGCTGTTGCCTCGTTCCCCACATCTCTGAGGCGAGTCTAGTAACATCATTATGACTGTATCTAAGGTTTGTGGCTTCATCGTTAACCTGATCCCCAACGCCATCGCTAGTGGAGTGGTGTTCTTCATCTTCTAATCGGTGTCGTCAACACAAGCTGTACACCGCCATCGCTGTTGCCTCGTTCCCCCATCTCTGAGGCGAGTCTAGTAACATCATGACTGTATAAGGTGTTTGTGGCTTCATCGTTAACCTGATCCCAACGCCATCGCTAGTGGTAGTGGGTGTTCTTCTTCCTCATCGG